>NC_040039.1:30524119-30613049 GCF_003713205.1 Coffea eugenioides
TTTCTGTTCCTTTTGTTTTCCTTACAGGAACCTCTTTTGGAAATCATGATTTTGAAAAGCGAGTTGAGCTAGTTAGATAATCTTTTGTTCTTTTGTATAGCTCCTCGAGGGGAAGCAAACTCTAAATGTACTTCGTTTCACTGGTTCCATCTGAATTGTAAACCTAGCGACATGTATATATGAAAATGTTTTTTTTCATGTGATTTTGGTAAGTTACTGTTAAGCTTGGCGGTTTTCAATCATTCAATTCTTTTGGGTCCTATCTCGTGTAATATCGGATTTGTGTGATTCGACTCCGTAGTCCTGGCGAGAGCTGGGCAGGCGGTCCGCCGAACCCTTTGGTTCGCCTTAGGGTAAGGTGGGGCTGTCACAAACTTTCTGTATCTTGTTAATGATATTTACATAGTTATTTAATGATATTATTTTGAGCAAGTTATTTATCACTTTTGCTTTTCTAATGATGATTAACTGGCTATTAATTATAATTATCTTAAGGTGTTAAGTTTGCAATAAGAAATGAGATTTAATACTGACTTAAGTAAGTGATAAATCTAGGGAATTCACTCACGAGAGTAGAGGTGCACCATTGTGGTTTTAGTGACTTGTTTCATGTAATTTAATAGAAGAAATAAGTTTGTAACTAATTTCATAACTACGAGAGTAGGTATAACTTAGTTACAAATATAGTTGATTCACTAGGATAGTAGATTTCACATACATTAAGAAATTACGTCATAACTAACCAAGATAATAGCATTCACTTAATTAGTAATTTCATTTGCAAGAGTAGCTAGGAATTTCATACTTTCAGGAGCTTTCTATTATTATTTTTATTACTTTTACTTTATGTTCATAGTGTAGAGTTAATTTCTTCCACTTGTGATAGTCTAAATAATAAAAGAGTTCAAAAATCACCGTTATTGAAAATCTTCCCTTTGGGATCAACATCTAATACCCCTATACTCAATAAACGACTCGTATACTTGCGAAAAATCGCGTGTGGGGTATTTAAAATTTTATAAATGTAAAACTTGACTATGGATGAACTAATTGTTATATGTATACCTTGCGTTTGTCAAGTTTTTGGTATCATTGTTGGGGAAGATTTGTGGCAATATCGGCATGAAGAGCAACTTTATTAGTTTAGACATTTTACTTGTTATTTTGTGTTTGTTGTGTCTACTGTCTTAATTATTGTTTTTAGTATCTTTTTGAGTCTTTCTTTATATGTTTTTATATGCGTCGAGTCATCTATTCTTCTTAACTAAAGTTGTTTTTGATTTACTTTGAAAACATATTTAGGGACTCAAGGAGAATAGAAAACATAGGCGAACAATGCATGAGAAGTGCAGGATCACTAATGAATTGTTACCAAGTGCAAAGTTTCTTGAAAGAGGTAACCAAGATGTGTCTGAAAGTACGTCTTTTGAAAACGGTATAAAGAGTTTAAAGGTTAAACTTGATGTTATAACATTAAAAGTTCAATTGGACACCATTACAAATATGTTTAAATAAAAGAGAAATGTTAATGCTTTTAATTCTAATAATATGATTTGTGACTTGTGTGGAGATTATCATGCTACTCATACACGTAGACAAATACAAAATGTGGGTTATTATGATGAATTATGGCATTACAATCCTTATTTCGGTCAAAATGGTCCTAATTGGAGCAATTCTTATGCTTATGGTTGGGATAATCTATGTACTAATAGTGATTCTTCATATTTTTATGATTACCAACTCGAATCTAAGCCATCTTGGGAATTAGCAATAGAAAGGTTAGCTAATGCATCTTTACCTTGGGAATTAGAAAGTAACTATTAGCTAATGATTCTAATCCATCTTAGGAGTTAGTTATAAAAAATTCTTCTAATCAATTTGATTTAGGTATAGAAAAGCTAGTTAAAGCGATGTTCGATTGTTTTGCTCGAGTTGAGAATAGACTAGGTGTATTAGCTTCTCACTTTGGTAGAATTCAAAATCAAGTACATGTATTGTGTGAAGTTATTTGTTCTAGTGATATGCAAAATGACTCTAGCATGAATGGTAAGACTATTATATGTGAAAATGGATTATCTCAAAAGGCAAGCATGAATGATTCATATTTAACCCCTCTTTGAGGAATGTATTGAATGTATAGATTCCAAGGTCATAATAGCCCTAGAAAGCCATATGGACATATCTTTGGTAAGTATTCAAGTGACACACATTCAAAATAATATCTATGACTCATTTGAAATTGGTAAGCCACTTCCATCTCTCTTATCATTAGAATATGTGACTTTTGATATCAAATCACCTTTCGTCAAACCACCACGTCCTTTAATGGTGGATATTCATTGATAAAATCTCCTTAAAAAATGAGATTATATAGTCAAACTAACAATTATAAACAAAAGTGTTAATTGGGAGGCAATCCAATGTTTTGGTAATTTATGTTAATTTGGTGTGATTTTATATTTAAGGTATGTATTTAAGTTATTCTGTTGTTTTTCTTTTATAGGTTTGGAAAATAGAAGTAAAGGTGACCAAATGAGGTGAAAAAAGTGAATTTTAATCAAGGATTTCAACATTTCGATTTGGGTAATAATTGTTTTTGATTCATTAAAGAGGGGTAAAGTGCATGTTTTGATCATTTTATATGTGTGTGCATTGATTATTTTGACAAAAAAATAATTCAGAATACATTTTAAATAATTGGGATAGAGAGTATAAGTTTTGAAAAGTCAATTTCTGCAGAAAAATTGTAGAAATTTGAAAACGTGGCTCAAAACGCGAACTAAAGTCGCGTTTTCTTCAACCTTGTATCATATTCTGCAATATTTGGGCAAAAAACGCGAGATGAAATACGCAACCAAGGTCACGTTTTCATGAACTCTTTGATGCCGATAAGATAGGTCAAATTTCTTTAAAGTCAAACAATTTGATATACTAGTCGACAAAATAAGAATGCATTCGAGCCTTTAATAATCCACATGGCCACATCCTCAATAAGCCTCAAGTTCATGCTTAGAAAAGAAACTATAATAAATGAGTATCTTCCTTTAGAAAGATGACCTAATAGAAATGACAAACAATTTTTTCAGTTGGTCATACATAGCAAACTCAATTATTTGGAATTTCATTGCAAAATCAAATCTACAAGCTTTTGCCAACAAGCATCTTGCTCTTTTTGCCATATGAGTGATATTACCTGGAGACAGAATACAGTTTATATTGTTCTCCACTTTCTGTGTGTCGGTGGAGTGTGTTCTTTGTGTGACATCTATACTCATCTTTAGTATAAAAAGAAAAAGTTCTCAAGGACTAAACGGGCATTATATAGATAGTATTTGGCAGAGGGCCATGCCTGGGCCTCTAACAAACGTGGCAGCCCCAGGTCAGACCGAGCTGGGGCTTGCACCCCGGCCCACGGGGAGCCAGCCCAGGGTGCGCGGTCGGCTAGGGGCTCCGGGAGGGCCTCCCTAGGGCTACCCCGCAGAGGGCGGCTAGGAATCCCCCCTCAGTGGGGGCTGGGAGCTATCCACGGCAAGTCCCGGAACGTACGGAGGTCGGACTCTCAACAGGTATATGGTAACATCATACCTACTGTACAAGGTACGCTGAATCTGGCAATTTCACCCCGATATGCTTGGACTGTTAGTCCTTTCCCTGCTCGCCGGAAAACTAACTTTGAACCGTCGGAGTGCCGCTCGGGGACCACCTTCGGGGCCCCCTTTGAGAGAACACTTTCTTTCTGTTTGCAGGGCTTTGGGACGAGCTTCTTCGCATCACACTCCGATCTTATTAGGTCAGATCGGGCTAGGGGGACGTTCCGTGCTTCTTCGTTGAGGCGCCGTCCTAGTGGAAACGAAGGTAACGAGTTTTGTTGTTGCATGGCGAGACGCGTTCCAAGGCGAACCATGGACAACACCGATGCCGGGGCCGGCGAGGATCCCGGCGGCTGGAGACCGAGGCGGGGCCCGGGGCGCGCCGGGGCTTCAACCCTTTGGGGGAACGGAAGCAGCAAGATATACGCAAATTTGGTAACCGAGAACCTCCCCATGCTGGGAAAGACATAATCCGGCAGGCGAAGGAGGGGGGTGAGGCTGGCGGTGCGGCAGACCTCTAAGGCGAAAGGGAAAAGGAGAAGGAAGTCGCTCCTACATCCCCTCAGAGGACGAGTCACGGGACCAGCCTCCCAAGGAGGAAGCGACCGCGGAACTTCCTCCCTCAAGCCGCGAGCCTGCGTGGTCGGGGACAGTGAAGAGTATTTCGTGACCGGTCCGCCGGGACCGCTTGAGGAACCGCCCCCTCGTGGAAGCTCGCAGGAAACGGAGCCGGAGCGATCTCCCGTCCGGTCATCCAGAGCCGGCCGCGGGAATCCTCCTCAGTGGTAGCCGCCGCCCGGGACGAGCTCGAGCAGATTCCTGCGGCCAACAACAGTATGAGGATAACTACGCAGCCTCGCCCTTTACCCGAGAGGTAGAGGACTACCCGTTACCTCGGAGGTTCAAAACAATTCTGGAAACTCGAGCTGTACGATGTTGAACGGAACCCGGAAGACACCTCTCGGTCTTCATCGACGCAGTATTGCGTCTGCAGACCGCCGCGGATGCACTCCGTTGCAAGACCTTCCCCATGTTCCTGAAGGGTAAGGCCCGGCTCTGGTTCCAGAGCCTGGCGCCGGGGTCTATCCGGAAATTTCACCGAGCTGGCCAGGCAGTTCGCTGCCCAGTTCGTCTCCTTTGAAAAACTTACTCGAAAAACGCGGCTCACTTGATGGCCGTCAAGCAGAAGCCGGATGAGTCCCTAAAGAATTTCATGACGCGCTTCAACACAGAAAGCCTGCAGATCAGGGACAAAGATGAGAAAGTGGTCATGGCTGCCTTCATGAACGGGCTAAGGGTAGAGGAGCTCTACTACAAGCTCGTCGAGCAGCCTCCCAAGAATCTGGGAGAGCTCCTGAATTGGGCTCACGCTGCTGCCAACGCAGAGGAGGCCGGCCGCCTGAAACGAGAATCAGATCGGGAGCTCGGGGACCGGAAAGGACGGGCAAACCACCCTGAAACCAAGGACGGCCAAGCCAGGAAGAACGTCTTCGATCGCCTCTCCAAGGATAGGGCCCCCGCTCCACCGCCGCTCCCTGAAAAAGGGTACACGCCCCTAACCCGGCCAAGGGCGCAAATCCTGGCTGTCATGGAGACAGAGGGCCTGGGAGACCGGCCGCCCAAAATGGGCACGCCTCGGAATAAGAGGAATCAGGACCGGTACTGTGCCTTCCACAGGGACGTCGGGCACGACACTGAGGGGTGTTGGGCCCTAAAGAGGGAGATCGAGGACCTCGTTCAGCGCGGTTTCCTGGGTCGGTTTGTGCGGCAAGGTGGCCCCGGCCAGGAGCCCGGACGCGCCTACCGAGGAGAGAGAGGCGAGGGTCAGCACCGTGACCGACCTGATCGGCGGGGCGCGCCCCGGGGTTATTCACCCGTCCAGGATGCCCAGAATTTGGCAGGGGTGATAAACACCATCGCCGGCGGTCCCACAGGGGGGGACAGCCATGCGGCTCGGAAAAGCAAGCGATCTCCCCCTGAGGGGGACGACTCCCTAAAACGCCTGCGCATGGACGAGGAGATCACCTTCGGGCCGAGGGACGTGGTTCCCCTAGCATCTGGGAACCATGAGGCCATCATCATCGATGTCGTGACCAACAACTATCGAGTGAAAAAGGTATACGTCGACCAAGGGAGTGCGGTCGACATTATGTTCTATCGGGTGTTCAAGGAGCTCGGCCTGGAGGATGGACAGCTGACTCCTGTGCGGACACCTCTGGTAGGCTTTACCGGACCGCCTGTCCACCCAGAGGGAATGATCAACCTGATGGTCACGGTGGGGCAAGCCCCAAGGTGCCGAACCATCCTCGTCAACTTCGTGGTGGTCAAGCAACCATCCCCGTACAACATATTCCTGGGCCGGCCCGCTTTGAATGCCCTCCGAGCGATCCCCTCAACTCTCCTCCTTAGCGTCAAATTCCCCACCCCGGAAGGAATTGCCGAGGTACGGGGAGATCCGGAAGCGACTCGAACTTGTTACCTCGCCCTGCTCAGAGGGCATGAGAAGGTGGTCGCCCAGACGGTCAGCTTGGAGCCCTATATCCCGGGGGAGGAGGAGCGGCAGCTGGATACTCCGAATGTGATCGAGGAATTCCCGCTGAGGGAGGGGAGGCCTGACCAGACAGTCCGTATCGGTGCATCACTGCCGCCCGAAGAGAAGGACGACCTGAAGGCCCTCTTAAGGGAGTACGCCCAGGTTTTCGCTTGGACGGTAGAGGACATGCCGGGGATTCCGACCGACCTGGCGGTCCACCACCTTAACATAGATCATCGCTTCAAACCGGTGAAGCAGAAGAAGAGAAACTTCGCTCCCGAGAGGAATGAGGTGATTAGGAAGGAGGTCGGAAAGCTGTTGGAATCCAAAATCATCATGGAGGTCTACTACCCGACCTGGTTGGCAAACCCTGTTCTGGTAAGAAAGGAGGACCAATCCTGGAGGACGTGCGTTGACTTCACAGATCTCAATAAAGCTTGCCCAAAGGACTGTTTCCCCTTGCCGAGGATCGACAGGTTAGTAGATGCTACTGTTGGTTTTGATGTTTTGTGTTTCTTGGATGCCTTTAAGGGATACCACCAGATAGAGATGGCCGAGGAGGATCGAGAAAACACATCCTTCATCACCGAGGAAGGGACCTACTGCTACCGGACGATGCCGTTCGGGCTAAAGAACGCTGGAGCTACCTACCAGCGTTTGGTCAATAAACTGTTCCAGAACCAGATCGGCCGGAACATGGAGGTTTACGTGGACGACATGATCGTTAAGAGTAGGGCTGGACCCCAGCTCGTCCCCGACCTGAGGGAGATCTTGAGCATCCTCCAAGAGAGTCGGATGCGGTTGAACCCGAAGAAGTGCACCTTCGGAGTTAGGTCGGGCCGGTTCCTCGGTTTCTTGGTCTCCCGAGAAGGGATCCGGGCCAACCCCGAAAAACTCCAGGCCATCATGGACATGGCCCCTCCGCGGAATGTGAAGGAGGTCCAGCGACTCACGGGAAGGATGGCCGCCCCGAATAGATTCCTCTCTCGGTCCGCGGTGAGGGGGCTTCCCTTCTTCCGGATCCTTAAGACACCCAAAGACTTTCAGTGGACCGAGGAGTGCGAGAAGGCCTTCGCCGACCTCAAGGCATATCTAGCCGAGCTACCCACCCTGACCGCCCCGGAACAGGGGGACACCTTGTTCCTGTACTTGTCCGCCTGCAACGAGGCCGTTAGCGCGGTCCTGGTACGGGAAGACAGGGGGCTCAGAGGCCGATATATTATGCCAGCCGAGCTCTACAGGGCCGGAGAACCCGATACACGCCAGCCGAAAAACTAGTCCTGGCTTTGGTGCACGCCGCCCGGAAGCTTCGGCCTTATTTCCAGGCCCACAGCATCGTTGTCATGACCGACCAGCCTCTTCGGCAGATACTCACAAAACCCGAGGTCTCAGGCAGGATGACTAAGTGGGCCGTTGAGCTAGCCGAGCACGATATTGGCTACCGACCCCGCACGGCCATCAAAGCCCAAGCCCTGGCTGACTTTCTCGCGGAAGGCGCCAGTTTGTCCACGACTGAGCTGAGCACTCTATCTGAGGAGGTCGGGCCAGTAGAGCCTTGGGTGTTGTTCGTGGACGGAGCCTCGAGCAAGGAGGGGAGCGGAGCAGGCCTGCTGCTCATCTCGCCGACCGGAGAGGAGCTGACATACGCTCTCCGATTCGATTTTCCCGCGTCCAACAATGAGGCCGAGTACGAGGCCCTGCTCACAGGACTGCGGATAGCCCACCAGATGGGTGTGACCGCCATCAAAGTCAGGAGCGACTCCCAGCTCGTCGTCCTCCAGGTTTGCGGGGAGTATGAAGCCAAGGAAGACGTCATGAAAAAATATTTGGCTAAAGTGCAGGAGGTGATACGGCTTTTCAGCCACTTCGAGATAGAGCGGGTGCCACGGTCACAGAACAAGCGGGCGGACGCCCTGTCGAAACTGGCGTCTTCCTCGTTTGCCCACCTGAGCAAGGAAGTCCTGGTAGAGGTGGTAAAGCAGAAAAGCATTGACCAGGTCCAGGTCCTGGCCATAGACAGTTCGGCCACCTGGATGACTCCTCTCGTCGACCTCCTCAGCTCGGGCGCCCTCCCAGAGAACAAGACCGAAGCTCGCCGAATACAGCTAAGAGCTGCTAAGTACGCCTACGCTGGGGGAACCCTCTACAGGAGGTCGTACTTATCCCCCTGGCTAAAGTGTGTGACTCCTGAGGAGGGCGATTATGTCCTCCGCGAAATCCACGAAGGGATATGCGCGGCACACGTCGGGTCCCGGGTACTGGCCAAAAAGTGCCTTCTCCTGGGCTACTATTGGCCTACGGTCTTCCGAGATGCCGCAGAACTGGTCCAGAAATGCCGAGCTTGCCAGGTGCATGCCCCACTGCGCCACCAGCCCACTCGGGAGATGGTCCCCATCCACAGTCCTTGGCCCTTTGCCCAATGGGGAGTAGACCTCTTGGGTCCTTTCCCCCGCGCTCCGGGCAGGTACGATCACCTAGTGGTGGCTATCGACTACTTCACGAAATGGATGGAAGCCGAACCCCTGGTCACTATCTCAGGTAGAGCGATTCAGAAGTTCTTCTGGAAAAGCGTAATCTGCCGCTTCGGGATCCCGCATGTCTTGATATCCGACAACGGACGACAGTTTGCAGAGAATCCCTTCAAAAGCTGGTGCGCCGAGTTAGGGATTAACCAAAACTTCACCTCGGTCGGACACCCCCAGGCCAATGGGCAGGTGGAAAACGTTAACCGAACAATTCTGCAAGGGTTAAAGACCAGGTTGGAGTTAGCCCAGTCTAATTGGCTGGACGAACTACCTAGTGTCCTCTGGGCTTACCGCACTACGCCCAGGACAGCAACTCAAGAGACCCCTTTTTCTCTGACTTACGGAGTAGAGGCAGTGGTGCCCGCGGAGATTGGTCTCCCCTCACCCCGGACACAAAACTTCGTTGCGACGACCAACGAGGAAGAGCTGAAATATAACTTGGACGCGCTGGAGGCTAAGCGTGAGGAAGCAGCGGTACGAATGGCTAAGTACAAAAGTCAAATCTCCCGCTATCATAACGCCAAGGTTAGGTCCGTACAGTACCAGCCGGGCGACCTGGTCCTGAGGAAGAACTCGGTCAGCCGGGCACATGCCTCCAACAAACTTGATCCAAATTGGGAGGGGCCGTACAAGGTCTTGGAGGCGAACCGGGCTGGGTACTGCAAACTCGCGAAAATGGATGGATCCGAGGTACCTCGCACTTGGCACTTCTCCAATTTGCGACTGTTTGTAGCATAGATTAGACCAGGACTGTCAGTTGTCTGATTCTTTCGAATTCCAGTTACATCATTCAATAAAGGCCAGCCTTTCAAGTTATTATTTCATGTGTACTTGTTTATCTTCTGAGTTTTAATCTCACACTAGCCCACTTAGCGTTCCCTCGCTAAACGTCCTAGTGGGGGGCTAGGGGGTAAGGCGCGGGAGTGTTCGGCCCAGGAGGTCGGCACAAGTGAAGTTACTTTGAAGGGAGTGTTCGGCCCAGGAGGTCGGCACAAGTGAAGTTACTTTGAAGGATTCCGAAAGTTTAAGCTTCAAGTGAGCTATTGTGGGAGTTAAGCGTTCGACCCAGGAGGTCGGCGTGCGTGATTGCCTTGGCAAAATGTTTGTTGCTCGACCCGAGAGGTCGGCACGTGTTGTCGACAACCTAGTTCCCTCTAATGATTTAGTTATTAGATTAACGGGGGAATGCATCTGGTGCTCGACCCGGGAGGTTGGCACCTGGTTTTGATTGGTGCAAGGGGTGCCGGAGGAAATGGCAAGGGAATCTATTTCGAATTTCATATATATATTTAAGGCCTATCTATTACAAAATTTCCGAGCTTGTGGCCCGGCCTGTCTATTACGATGCCTACTGAAGAGGATGGGAAGAGTTTTGGGAGTGGCCGCCTAGACTACCGGCTCCTTCCCCGAAGCTTTGCCCGGGTCCCCGTCCTCCTCCAGGGGCAGCTCCTCAAGGTCGGCCCCAACATCCTTCCTGCGCACCAGCTCTTTCAGGGCATGCCCCTTGCAATACCCGTCGAAGAGCCAGTCCACCTTCTCCTCGGCCTGGGGGTCGTACTCCTTGAAAGCGGCCAAGTCGAAGCCAGGCAGGCCGAGCTCCTTGACCTTGTACAGGGCTCGCGCGAAGCCGACCTGGGCGACGGGCCCGTTGAGAAGCGCGACGTCCTGGATGAACTGGTCAGAGGAGATAAACTTCCGAATGGCCTTCTTACGCTCCCGGCTGACGGTGCCCGAGAGCTCGATGGCATGGTCCTCCCTCAGCTTGGCCACGCCGGCCTTCTCCTGGTCGAGCTCTGATCTTGTGGAGGCGAGCTGAACTTGGGCTGTTTCCAGCTCTTTCTCGGCCTTGCCCAACTTGGCCGCGAGGGAGTCCGCTTCCTTGAGCTTGGCCTTGAGGGAGTCCGCCTCCTTGAGGGCCTGGGTGAGCCTCTGCTCCGCCTCCCGTTTCTGTTTCTGCAACTTCTCCAAGTCGGGAGATAGCTCGGAGAAGCGGGACAACAAGGCAGCTCCAGCGGCATGGGCCTGAGAGAAAAAAGTAGTTAGCATTATGCGCGACCGAACTGGGAGTTAAAAGCGAGGATGGCCTGGAGGCGGGAAAGCCTACCTGGGCCTGGGCGGTACAGAACACTTCTTGGAGCTCGGAGGGGGAGGCTAGCTCCATCCACCTCTTGTCCCGGGGGAGGACCGAGCCTGTCACCCACTGGCGAGCCAACTCGGGGAATTGGGCTCGGTCATTGATGGAGAGCTCCCAGGACGGGCAGAAACGCCGGGGATCGTGCATCGTGGGGGCCTGCCCCGGCTTCAGGGTGGCCACGTGGCGGAAATGCCACGAGCTCGGGGGAGTTGCCTGCAGGGCATGTTCTTCGGCAGAGCCGACGCCCAGGTGGACGGGGCCCCCTGAGGACATCTGGAGGGGAAGGGGCTGTGCCGGAACCAACGCGAGCCTCTTCCCGGGCTAGGAGGGCTCGTCAGCTCGGCCCCTCTTCTGCCCGGTCGCCTTCTTCTTGTTGTTGGTGGCCTTCTTGGAGGGGGAGGAGGTGTCTTGTGTTTGTGCCTGGGGGGCTTGGCCTCCCCCCGAGGTCGGGGCCGACCCGGGGGCCTCCTTGGCCGTCTCCAGTTGAGAGGCGGGGATGTCCTCCTCGGTGGGCAAGCCCAGCAGCTTGGAGAGCTTCCTCACTGCAGCAAACATAGCCAAGTCAACAAAAAGCAGGACAGTTTAGAAAATTACGACATGCTGTAGATACAACAGGTAACAAAGGCAAAATCAGCGTTACAGGTGTCGAGGTTGGGCTCGAGGGTCACCACCTTCCCGGAGGATTCGGACAACGTCCCCATCAGCCCGGCCGCGGAGATCTGTGCCGTAGAGAACTTGGTGGCATCAAGTTTCGCCAGGGAGTCCGACAGCTGGCTGAGGGTTTCGTAGTCCAGGTCCTCCGGGTAGGGGTCGGCCTGGACCTTTCCAACCCTCCACACATTAGGGGGAAAATGTGTGGACTTGACAAAGAAGAAGTCCTCCTTCCAATTTTTCACGGAAGAGGGGACCCCATGGAACAACTCCTGGGCTCCTTTCCCTCCCCGGGTTTGGGGACCGCGGCGGGAGAAGTAGTACCATCCAGGGAGGGCGGCCTTAAGGATGAAGGCAGCCCGGAAAAGGGAAAGAGAGTAGGGGATATCGCAAAGCAGGCAGTAGATCAGGAATCCGGTGATGATCCTGATGGAGGTGGGGTGGACTTGAGTGATTCTGAGCCCCCAGTAGTTCAGAATCTCGGTTAGAGCTGAAGGAATAGGGAGGCGGAGCCCTGCGATGAGCTGCTCCCTATAGATGGCAACGAAGCCGGGGGGAGGTCGGCAGGCTCGGTCGTCGGGGTCGGCCGCCCTCGGCTCGTAAGCCGGAGGAATGGAGTAAAGCTTGGCCAGCTCGGCCACGGCCTGGGGCAATAGGGTGGCCTCCTGCAGGTCAGGATACCCGTAGGAGAGCTCGGGATCCTCCCCCTGCTCGGAAGCAGGGGTCCCCTCGGAGGAACCCCTGTCCTCCCCAGCTCCACCCCGAGCTCCGCCGGGGGAATCGTTAGGAGACTGGGGGGAAGGAATGGAGGTGGCCTGCCGCTCGATGAGGGCATCGAGCTCGGCCACCTCCTCTAAGAGCCGGGCGGAAGGGGAATGAGTAGAAGGAGAGCTCATGATGACTATGGGGTCAAGCAGATCAGGATTGGAAGCAGAGGATGAAGAAGGAGAAGGAGAGGGAGACGATGAAGATGAAGACGAAGATGAAGAGGAGATGAAGATTCTGGTGGCTCTACGACGGATTGGAGTCTGGGAGGCGGTGGAAGTGACGTCGGAGAGGCCCGACATACAATGTAAAGGATGGCAGGGGGAGGAAAGAGAATGTGCAAAGAAAGGGTGAGGGACTTACTAGCGGACAAGGAGTATATTGGGGTTGAAGCGGAGAGCCGGAATCTGGGTGCTGTTGGCCGGAAATGCACTACTGGGAGTTGGAAACGCGCGAGAAAAGGGGAAAATGGCAAATAGAGTTAACTGGAATTTGGTAGCCACTACTTATAGGGAACCAAAATGGGGGGGAAACGGTTACTTGAATTTGGACCGTCCCATGTGAACGCATTAAATGGGGGTACGGAGGACGAAGGGACGCGACAACTGAAAGGACGCGGGTGTCACTTCCCAATGTCAGCACTGCACTGGGGGTGACCGCGGCAGAGCAGTGTGATGATGGGCTTCCACGTGGCTACATGGTAGATCAGGTCTGCCCGGGAGCCTGACCTAATCTGGGGGGCTAGTGCAGAGGCCCCATCCTGGGCCTCTACACGTGGCAGCCCAGGTCGACCCGAGTTGGGCTTGCACCCCGGGCCCACGGGGAGCCAGCCCAGGGTGCGCGGCGGCTAGGGCTCCGGGAGGCTCCCTAGGGCTACCCCGCAGAGGGCGCGAGGAATCCCCCTCAGTGCGGGGCTGGGAGCTATCCACGGCAAGTCCCGGAACGTACGGAGGTCGGACTCCTCAACAAGTATAAATGGTAACACATACCTACTGTACAAGGTACGCTGACTCTGGGCAATTCACCCCGACTGCTTGACTGTTAGTCCTTTCCCTGCTCGCCGGAAAACTAACTTGACCGTCGGAGTGCCCTCGGGGACCACCTCGGGGCCCCCTTTGAGAGAACACTTCTTTCTGTTTTGCAGGCTTGGGACGAGCTCTTCCATCAGCACTCCGAGCTTATCAGGTCAGCTCGGCTAGGGGGAGTTCCGTGCTTCTTCAGTATTTATTATTGCTTTATTACCTATGCTAGAAACTATTCAATACATATTGGTGCTAGTGGTCAGACAGAGTATTTTAATGAGTAAAATTTGGGCTACCGCGTTGTGACTCAAATAAAAAGGACTTGTTCTTAGTGTTGGAAGTACTTGAGTTCGAGTTTCTCCAACTTAAAGATCATTGATATACAATTTGCAAGATCCATTATAAATCACTTAGTGCGCAGGTAGCATGCCTTAGCCTTGGAATGCGGTATGCCTCGTCTCCTACTAAATATTTTTCTACTAAAAAATAGTAAAATTTGGTAGCATACATCATATGCCCGATTTGCAATTTGCACTTAAAGATAGGAAATTAATTCTAAACCATAAGATGGAGTCCATAAGATATAGAGTTGCAGTTAGCAACTACCAAGAATGGAAATTGAGTACTCTTGCTCATTTGCAAATCCAAAATTGAGCATGGCCATGGAAAAATTTCACCACTTTCTCCTTCTATGTTCTCTATTAGTCTTCTAGCCATGACTGAGGCCACCAACATTACAACAGATCAATCAGCCCTTCTTGCTCTCAAAGCTCACATCAGTTCAGAACCTCACCAAATCTTAGCAAAGAACTTGTCTCTAGCATCCTCAGTTTGTGAATGAGTTGGAGTTACTAGCAGCTCTTATCACCATAGAGTAATAGCCGCGAATATTTCAAATATGAATCTTACTAGCACCATTCCTCCACAACTGGGTAATCTCTCCTTTCTTGATTCCCTAACCATTGGTGGAAACTATTTCCATGGAGAACTGCCCAATAACTTAGCTCACTTGCGCTGATTAAGGGTTATTGATTTCACAGTGAACAACCTCAATGGAAAGCATCCATCCTAGTTAGGTTCCTTCCAGAAAATCCAAAACTCTCGGAAACAATAGCTTTACAGGTTTTATCCCACCATCCATCCCTAACCTGTCCAACTTAAGGTACTATTTTTGTCCTTCAATTCTCTTGAAGGAATAATGCCAGTAGAGCTTGGGAATCTTGGCAAATTGGAGAAGTTGGCCCTTGAACATAATTGTCTTTCAGGTCATTTGCCACCATAAATCTTCAACATCTCCTCTTTAGAAAGGGTTGGCTTTTTAAACAATAGCCTATCTGGAAGTCTTCCAATTAACATGTGTTGCTGTCTTAAAAGACTCACATCACTTAACCTATCAGAGAACAGGTTAAGTGGTCAAATACCATCAACGTTGTCCCAATGTTCAGAGCTTCAAATGCTGTCCTCGTCCCTCAACAAATTTACTCGTACCAAAAGGAATTGGGAACTTGACAAGGCTTGAGCAACTATTTATGGTTACTAACAGTTTAAGGGGTAGGATTCCGATTCTTGCCCTTTACACACACTAGTTGGTGACATATTTTGCTTTCTTTTGCTTCACTGCAAGGAGGGCAGTGCATGGTTCTCACATCTTGGCAAGCACTACTGTCTTCCATTTCTTTCTGGTTGTCGTCATGAATTCCATTTGTTTCTTACCATGGCCACAATGGAATAGAACACAAAAGGCAACGCACCCCTTATTGGAAATGTAATCTAAATGCCCGTAGTCGTACTTTATATAAAAAGAAAAAGTTTGTTGGGCAATTGGGAAGTTCAAATCCTAGTAAAAGTTCAGCACTGTTGTTAAGAACACATAGATTTACATGTTAGTCACTTTGCAATTTTGCAAGTCCAATGCCAAAGGAAATTGGAAATTTAACAGCGCTGAAGGTTCTAAATCTTCGTAAGAACTACTCCAAGGGTAGGTTGGTGATAAATAAACCTTAATCAGAACTTAGCAAGATTGTGGTTCATAGTAAATCTTGAGCATACTTGCACCTGATTGATATTAGCTGATTAGGATTATGTGTACGTTCACATTCTTTTATGCAAAAGAAGTAAAGAACTACAATGAATTAAGTCCTTGTCTCAAAAATTTTACAGAAACTATATCTAACATTGAATTCATCAATTTTATGATTTCTCAGGTGCTATTGAGCTACTTGGACATTGGTATTAACAGCTTGACAGATATGTTGAATTTCTTAAACATTAGAACTCAAGTTGTTTTCTATGTTAATTATCAATTCTTAGTTGCCAAAAGCAAATGATCCCAATCTTACTATGCTTTGAACCAAACTGAAACCTGGGGTCATAGCAGTTCCTGGCCTGGATTGCAGATTTGGAAAGATCTATGTCATGTGAAGTTGATAAAGCTTACTATTCACGGCTGTAATTGTATTTACAATTGTACCAATCACTTTGCTCCAATTTTACAGGTGTTATTCCGAAAGAGATTGCCAAACTTTACACATTAGACAGACTTGACTTGATGATTAATCAATTAAGTGGTTCCATACCAAAGGAAATCTGCAACATGTCAGCCCTGCAAAAGTTTGTACTTGCATCTAATCACCTCTCTGGAATACTTCCTTCAACCTTCGGCAGTAATCTAGGAATCTTCAAATACTCTGGCTCGACACCGTACTCCATCTCAAATGCTTCCAAGGTCATGTTGATTTCACTCAAAGGGAGCAAGTTTACTGGTTCAGTTCCCAACTCGCTAGGAAATTTAAGGAACCTCAATTTTTTAGACTTTTTCTATCCAAGGTTAGCAAGTGAATCATCCACTCAAGAATTGAGCTTTATCACCTAGCTGATGAATTGCACACTTGGAATATTTACGTCTCATAATCCTCTGAATGGTTATCTTCCATCTTTGATTCCTAACAATATAAATGCTTCTCTACGGATTTTGACTGCTGATCATTTTAAAATCAAGGGAAGTATTCCCGATGCATTGGGAAATTTGAGCAGTTTATTATTGTTAGATTTATCAAATAATGAAATGAGATAACATGTCCCAAGAACTTGGCTAAGGTTTACGAAAACATCCGGTAATCCAAAAATTCTACCAAAAACTTATTGGAGATATATTTCATAAAATCAATGTATATGGGAAGGCAATTTACACGAATAAAAATATGTGTGGGAGAAGAGGAATAATACCAATAACAATCTATTAATCACATCATAAGAACAAGGTTCTCAATTCTTCACTCTTCTCAACTAAATACAATAATATTACTCCCTATTTATAAATTGGAGGACTTGATAAACAAGTCTTGCACAACAAGAAATTTCTTAATAAGATACTAATTCCTAAACAATAAAACTACCATAATTTGACTCCAATAAAATTACTACAATCCTAACTTGACTAAAATACTAATAACAATATGAAAATTTCTAGTTTTGAGTGTTGATTTAATATGCCAACATTGCCTCTCTTAAATCCAGCTCTCTCTTGGATCAGGTTTACTACCATCACAATCAATAATCGCCCTTGATTTTTGCTGTTGCAATATTCCATGCACCTAGACAGATTTATCTCATCACTTAATCTACTTTTCACTTGCAAAAACAATCCATGCATTTGGATAAACTATTTTCGTCACCCAATTTGATGTCAACTTATTGACAATTCACTGTGATTTTCATAATCACAATTCAACTGACAGGATTCTTCTCTTATGTCTGTCGTAAGATTCGCAATCAATCTGACAATTCTTGAACCAATCTTATGGTCCAATCTTCAGAAACTAAACACTCCACGGCTAACCTTGTGGTCTAACTCGATCAACTAATTTTTTTGCAGCAATTTTTATGTTCTAACTCTGACAGCAAAAGACACCCAAAATTAATCCTCATAATCGGGTCATCTTCAACGTGTACAGGAACCCAAAATCAATTTCTTGATTCTGGGGCTCTGATGCCAGATATAGAATCCAAAAATTCTACCAAAAACTTATTGGAGATATATTTCACAAAATTAATGTATATGGGAAGGCAATTTACACGCATAAAAATATGTGTGAGAGAAGAAGAATAATACCAATAACAATCTATTAATCACATTATAAGAACAAGACTCTCAATCATTCACTCTTCTCAACTAAACACAATAATATGACTCCCCATTTATAAATTGGATGACTTGATAAGCAAGTCTTACATCACAAGAAATTACCTAATAAGATACTAATTTCTAAACAATAAAACTACCATAACTTGACTCCAATAGAATTACTAAAATTCTAACTTGACTAAAACACTACTAAATTATGATATGAAAATTTCTAATTTTTAGCCTTGATTTAATATGCCAACATATTAGACTTGAGCTCTAATGGAGTGAGAGAGTCCTTAGACGCTTTCTGCGAAATACACAGGTTGGGAGAATTATGTTTGAGTCAAAATCTATTCATTGGTGCAATTCCGGAATGTTCGGTGAATATGACATCTCTGAATGGAAAAGCTAGCCTTGAAACAGATTGATCTTCACGATACCAGCTAGCCTGTGGAATATGACAGAGTTGCAAAAGCTCAACCTGTCATCAAATGTTTTAATGGTTCCGTGCCTACAGAGATCAGAAACCTCATCAAATCTTCACTGTCAGTCTTAGTAATATTTGTATAATACCACTTGGTAGGCGCAGCGTGAGGGTTGAAGTAGTTTTCGGGTTATATCATGTATGGCAATATTTTAAAATCCAGACAGAACTAAATGAACTTTTGAATCATGATTAACCTTGGATCAACGATTGTAATTTATATATATATATATATATATATATATATATGTTAGCATGAACTAAGTTGGATAACATTGAAATAGTAAAAAGAAAAAAGAAAAAATTAGTAGGAACCAATTCAAAAATGACAATATAATTGGTACATCACTTGCTGGTTTTCTTTATCTGTCATTACATCAAAAGGATTTTTTTTCTGGAGGTTACTAAAAGTAAAAGAGATATTATGTATTTAAAGTGTCGTATTAAGACTAACCATCTCCTTGAATAAAACATACAAGAAAAATTCTATAAGATTCTTAAAAGTTTTAATTAATTTTCAATCTCATTGGAAAACGTAGAATATAAATATCAAATTAAATTAAATTCAAGAAAGATAACTACTCATATCCACCCTTCAAACAAACTCCCACAAAAATTTAATGGACTTTTAACTGTCTAGATAACTATTTTATAGATTTTGGTACACCCCTATACCAAAAAATGAAACTAAAAGTATTTAGAGAAAAAAAAAAAGAAGGATAAGATTCTAATCAAGCAAAAAGAAGAAAACCTCCCATTGCCAAATTCAAGACCATTAATATATTTGTAAAGCATCTCATTGTTTAGTTGAAGAATCTAGTATCCATTCAAAAAGTTAATTAGTAGTTGATCACTGAAAACGTAGTTGTATGAACTACAACATCAAGTTATATTTTGCGTTTCTCGTGTCCTCCCAAACAAGAATTTCCAAAGGAAGAACCGTTCATCACTCCTTGTTTTTTAGCCATACTGAGCACTGGCTCTCAACTCATTTTCAATCACACCGGCTCTCATCTCATTTCCATTTTCCTGTATTTTTTCCCAAGACATTGGCGCAGGTCTCTAATGTGTATTCTGGGCTACGGGCCAAAACGACCTACACTTTGTGACGTACAACAACAGCAGAATGCTTTCTTCTTTCCACATAATTGGCACATTACCTTTCCCTTCAACCCGGAAACACAATTTTGTATGTTATGCTTATATTCCCAATCAGGTCAAAAAATATATAGACCAATTTCGCTGATCTTAGACGTATATCTATAAAGTTGTGTTGCTTAAATTCATCATCTCATCGTTTTCCTCAGTCGCCATCTTCACAGCAAACGGTGCCGTAGTCAAGAATTTTAGGAAGTTTGATCATTGATGTGACCACAATTACAAAAGGATACTGTGCTGGTGCTAACATTTGCATTTAGTGATGCAATTTTATCTTTTTTTTCCTCTCTTTTAAATATTAGTTCTATAAGAAGCAAATTGAAGGTGTGAATAAAAATCTTTGCCTGCTATCTTTTATGACAGGTGCCGAACCTATGCCATAATAATAATAAAACCTAACTACCACCAAAAGTAGTCAATAATCAATTTTAGGTACTGGAGCAGAGACTCTAGGTGTGCAATGGGTTATTTGATTCACCCTGTTCCCGAAGAGTTTGCTTAATCCAATATATCCAAATTAATTATCTGACTAAATTCACTAACTAACAGACAGTGGCAAGTAGAGTTGTCTCCTTAGGGACTGAAGAAAAATTCGTTTCCTTTTTAGTCAAGACAGATGGGGGTTTTAAGGATTAAATGCTAACTAAATAAAGTAACTGCAGAAAATAATTAATTAAAAGAAATAATTGGGAGCACTCTAGCCAAGGGTATACTTCAGAGATGGTTCATGCACTGATCATCGATTCACAGATAATTCCAACATTTATTAATAGATTCGTTATAGTTGTCATGCATGCGATAAACAACCAACCTTTCCTTAATTTCTCGATAGTTAAGGTACGACCGTTAACTATTTCTCTAACCCGGAAACAACCCTAGGTTCGACCGTAGGATTTAATTTCTAGATTGCATTAATAATTAGAAAGGCTCAATCCTAACTGACAAACACGCTACGAGGGTTTGTTTAAGTTAGATCATATGTCTCCCTGACATAAATCAAATTACGCCAGTTGCTACTGAGATAGAGATAATCGAACAATTACGGATTCAGTTACCCCTAATTAGCAAAATAACCTATATGAATAATTAATTATTGCACACTAATCAATCATACACAAGAACTATAACAATTAAAAGTAAGAAATATATAAATATCAATAAATGAAAAAAATAATTAAAAATAGTTTAAATTTCACAATAATTATCAAATCAAATCGTCAATTGTCTCCTGGAATCGAGAAGTTAGTTCTCCATGAGCGGAGAACAAGTCATGCGAAGGTAGTTGAAAACAGCCGTCAATGCCCTTTTCCCAAAATCGGTCAACCGAGATAAGAGAAGAACAAAAAGGATCGTACTTTATTTGTTTCTAGCAAAGGCATAAAAGAGAGTCTGGTGGTCTCTTTAATTTTGTCAAACGAAATTCAAAAGCAAGAAGCACCAGTCAACGATGGCGGCTGGCCTTGTTTGTTTCTTCCTTTATGGTTTACAAAAACATACGAGAGAGTCTTTCTCTTGTTTCTTCAATTCGGTCAACCCAAAATAGAAAAAGCAACTCAAAAGGCCAACAATGGTGGCTTTTCTCCCAATGGTTTACACAATGTTTTCAGAACCGGACCGGACCAGCCGGTTCGATCGCGAACCGGCCATGCTACCGGTCCGGTCCAATGTCAAACCCGGATGGTAATGGAAACCCGCTACGAACCGAACGAACCGCTAAAACCCATAGGAACCGCGAACCGGCGGTTCTCAAATTTTCAAACAATATAACCTCAAATTCAAAATAATAACAAGAATGGAGACTGCCAGATTCGAACTCGGGTCTCTGAGCCAACAATAAGGTACGTTGCCACTACACCATAGCCCAAGGACGAGGTATTGTTGTGTAGAATTATACTTAACTAAAAAATAAAATCAGATTAAATAAAAAAACCCTAGCATTAAGAAAGTGCAGACGACACATTTCATTTCAATTTCACTTCCTCCGTTTCTCACTCTCGGCTTCTCCAGTTCGCATCTTGATTTTTTTTTTAAATTTTTTCTTCATATTTCAAATACTCATATTTCTTTTTTTCATTTTTCTTACAAAATCTCATCCTCTCATGGCTCTTTCTTTTTAATTTTTAACTCTCTCTCTCTCGCTATCCTCTTTTCTTTTGTCACTTCCTTTTTAATCAAACCTCTTTATTTTTAATTTATTAATGTTTTCTTCCATCTTTTAATTTTGTTTTTGTCCATTAAATTGAAAAAAGTTAAAAAAGAATTATTTTTCTTTAACCCAAATTATTTAATGTCACAACCACTCACTTTTATCTCATTTTTTGTTTCTTATTAAGTTTACATTTCTATTTTCGATTCTCTTGACTTCCTTCAAACTCCAAATTTTCTTTTTTAAATTGCAATTTCTAAATCCCAAAGCGTAAATTAAAATTTAGGTTCACAATGTCTAAATTCTCATAGACGTGAATTTTGCATAATTTCAAAATATTGTGATATTTTTGGGTTGGATTTAGATATAATTGAAATTGAAATGAAATTTATTTGTTTTAACTTATAATTTAAAATTTTTATTTTTAAAAATCCAAGTTATTAAAAAATAGTAAACTTTTCATCATATAAAGTATTAAATTAGTCCATTACATGTCTTATTTTGTGCATATATATATTTATATAAATTATTTTTTAAAAAATTTATTGAACCGGGGTTGAACCGGTCCGACCGGTTGAATCTCGACCCTTTCACTTCACCGGTTCAATTAACGGTCCGGTTTTAAAAACATTGGGTTTACATAGCAAAAACGAAAGTCAAGAAGTCCTCTAGAAGTCCAAAATCCTCTCTTACGTTGGAAGCCACCCGAAAATCAAGGAGTTGATTTTCTTTTTATCGGCAAGGCCCCACCAGAAAGGAAAACATATATTTAATTCCAATTTTCCTCCTAAAAAGTTGGTAACCGACTGTCAAAAACTTCATACTTAGCAAATCCTATTACAGATAATTCTCTTCAGTTTGGGAGTGACCCCTTTTTTGTCGCAACGATAGATGTTGTATAACCTACTCTTGCCTAGTCTAGGGGAAGAGGCGGGGGATGGTCAAAACTATAGTCCGCTGCTCTACTCCTTTTTTGAAGTTTCCCACGTGCAACGAATCACAGAAATTCGACTCTGAGGGCTGGAGTTAGGCGTGGGCACGCCCACTCATCAAGAAGTCCTCTGAAATTGATTTTAAGCACTTTTTTAGCATCAATTTCTGCAATTAACACCAAACACCACATCTGAGTAGAATCCACCCAATTAGTGCAATATTTAGTCAAACAATTGTGCAATATTATCCAAAATATCCCACTAAAATGCATCCTATCATTTTATCTTCATTTGATGACATGCAAAAGTATGTTGAAGGGAAAATGTCTTTGATTTTATACAAAAATTAACAAAAGAAAAAAGGAAAGAAGAAAAGTTTTGTCATCACAACCTGAGTTGACATAAAGCAAGAGGTAGGGGCACTTGTATAAACTACAAATGAATTGCTCTATACTCTTTATCATTTTGGAAAACAATAGGAAGTACAAATTAAATGATCTTCTTATACATGTTCTAAATTTTCAAGAAAAGAATTTCCAACCCATTGTATTTTCAATTATTTGAGATTATTTAAAAAAAAATACTAATATGAAAATAGCCTTTTTTATTTTTTAGTTTTTTTGACGGCCGTCAAAGGAGAAGAAGCAAACTTCAAAGACTTCAACATTTGAAGTCCAAGTCTTTCTTGCAAGGTGAATTGTGGACTTCTTGATTATCAGTCACAGTACGCTATACTTTTGTAATTGATGACAGGTGCGCAACAAAATGTCTATCACTTCACGTATTTACGAAGCATCCTTCCATTTTCTAGCAAACATCACGGCTTGACTAGCTAGCAAATTTTTCTACAACTTAAAGGAAAGATTATAGTCGTTAGGATGGCAACCGCGGGTGCCAGTATGCTGCGCCCCGCCCTGCAGAATTTTTTTTCCCCGATTTTAAATGGAGTTGGGGCGAGAAGGGTACTCCGCCTATATTAGAAACTAAAACTGTGAAAGAATGAAAAAGGAATAGCTAATCTTAGCACGAATGCAAAATCTGTAAATTAAATTAGGGTAAAATACCAAAACCCCCTTGTGGTTTGTCAAATGTACACTTTACCTCTCTATGGTTCAGAAACCTACAATTTAACTCTCTGTCATTTCAACTAAAGTGAAAGTCTGATGAAAAATATCTAAACTAACGTGTGAACGAAAAATACCAAAATTGCCCCTCTATAAGTCAATTCCTCGGAAGAATGTTTCGTGCATTTTGAGAATGGGTAAAATACTAAAAACCTCCCTGTGATTTGCCAAATGTATACTTTACCTCTCTATGGTTTGAAAACACATATGGGTATCTTTGGCAAGTGAAAATATTATCGCAACCACAACTTTCAGCAGAAGTGCGTGGCATTCAAATACCGTTATTGTAGATGTTTTCTGTCAGACTTTCACTTTAGTTGAAATAACAGGGAGTTAAATTGTAGGTTTCCAAACCATAGGGAGGTAAATTGTACATTTGGCAAACCACAGGGGGATTTTTGGTATTTTATCCATTAAATTATAATTTAGGAGTTTACAGAATAAAGAAATAGATTGAATTAAAAATGAAGGAACATGCTTTAACAATAAAGTTTAATAGCACGAGTCCATAGTTTACTAGTTTTGGTTATTCATTGAGTTATATAATTCCAAAAACCTACACATGTTTTGGTTAAGTTAAATAATTCCAAAAATCAACATACTGATTTGGTTCATGTTGCAATGCAAGTGCCACTTCCTAGTAAGGCCTTTCAGTTTCATTTCCGTCTTAACTCTTTTCACAATTGCAATATAAAAGAAGTCAAGACTTTGGATCATCTTTGGATATTTTGCTCTATTTAATTGCAAGACATAGGCATTATTTAATACTGTAGGAACATTTTAGAGTTAGTACCGTAAAGTTGCTCTTGCAATAAGTTGATGCATAGCATGATCGAGTATTCAAAGTTCAAATTCTTCTACTAAGAAATGAGAAACGAAGTTCATAGCTGCATTTATGATCATAGCAGTACACTTTTTTGGTTCAAAGTCCTATCCAAACTTTTTCTTTTCTTTTCCTTTTTGGCAAAACTTTCAGGCGGATTAGACTGGAAAAGGTTGAATAAGATGTCAAAAAGATTGGCAATCCACTAATGCCTTTATGAATACGGGAAGAAAATATTGATATTAACCGATTTGTAACAGATAATCTGTCAATTATGATAAAAGTAATAATCAATTGGCTATGTTGGTTGACGACAACTTGCTAGAAAAAAATTGCTTTGAACGAAATCAAAGTAAGAATCTAATGGCCCGACAAGATGCCTCACATAGTTATAAATTGAATAAATCTAATAGAGATCAAATAGAACCTTACTATTATATGACTTACATATAGAGATTAAATAGAACCTGATAGTTTCAGGTTGAAAAGATGTGAATAGAGATTAAAAAAAAAAAACTTATTGTTGTACATTACAAATATTATAGAGATCAAATACTTGGCCTATGTGGTTTTACAGAACTTGCCCTGTAACAAAGTATAGTTGATAAACTAGACAAGCCAGTGTTTCATATTTCACATACCAACCAATGAATATGAAGATTAAATAAGTAATATGGATGTATGTAGAAGTCAATACTCGAGCTTTACACATAAATAGCATTTTTTAAATATATGTACTGGTTACAAGTAATATGTCTACGTACATGAAAGTTTTATCTACAATTATTTACAAATTTTTTTGTAATTCGAAGTGACCTTGATATATCTCTAATTAACTACATTGTGGCTAGGAGTGTAAATTTTCTTGATATGTTTCCAATGTGCAACGGACGATATCCCAAACTAGTGCAGAGAAAAATAAGAGTGCCTTAACCAACAAAGTGCCAAAAAATATCCCTCCTGCACGATGGAATAGCAGAAGTCCATACTTCACTTTGAAAGGAGAGTTCAGGAACGACTTGAGATGGGAGACAAGTGCTTGTCTGTTTCTTCCCAGTGCACATGACAAGAGAAACTAGAATGGGGAGATGCTGGAATATATCAAGAAACGGTCCTGTTTTGCACGGTGGACGCCCTCACCTTGAAGCTATGGTCTCCGAAGACTGTTCGACTCATCACCGACTTGCTGCCCTGATAATCCTACAAGAGGTTAAAACACGACTTGATGGAGGTCCATCCTTCCATGATCTAATAGTACTTGTTTGGAACTTAGCAGGAATATCAATATTACAGGCTCTTTCCATTTATTTGGTTTTATTTTTCCAAAAGCGTGTTCGCTATTGCTTCCCATGCTCGTCTACAGGTATATATAGGGTTAAACTTGACCCCAATTCTTACTTGTGAGCTCAGAAAAATCTGAAATTGAACCATGAGCATTGCCATGAACAAAATCTACTACTTTTTCTTGTTTATCTTTAGTTTAGCTTGGTTAGCCATCATGGCAACCAGCAACAGTAATATTAGTATATTACAGCTGATCAGTCAGCGCTTCTTGCTTTTAGAGATCGCATGATCACTTCTGATTCTCACAAAATCTTGGCAAAAAACTGGTCAGTTACCTCCTCCGTCTGTGATTGGATGGGAGTCACCTGTCACGCTCGACAACGTCGAGTGACTGACTTGAATATTTCAAGCATGAAGCTTACCGGTACCTTACCCCCTCAACTTGGGAACCGGTACTTTCTGGTTTCCCTTAACATTAGCAGCAACAATTTCCACGGAGAATTGCCCCGTGAGTTAGTTCACTTGCGCAGATTGAGATACCTTGATTTTGGGATCAACAATCTCTGTGGAGAGATTCCCTCCTGGTTTGGTTCCTTATACAAACTCCAATACCTGTCAGTCAGAATCTATAGCTTTACGGGTTCTATCCCGCCTTCCATCTCTAATATGTCAAGCTTGGAGACTTCATGGCTGTCTTGCAATTCAATTGAGGGGACCGTTCCAACAGAATTTCAGAATCTTCATAATTTGAAGAATTTGATTATTGAGAGTAATCAGCTTTCCGATCCTTTGCCTCTCCATGCTTTCAATCTTTCCTCAATGGAGAGCGTTTCCTTCTTGAATAACAGCCTATCTGGCATTCTTCACATCTGTCACCGTCTTCAGAAACTTACATGGCTTTGTCTAGCAGAGAACAATTTGATCGGTCGAATACCTTCAACGGTGTCTCAGTGTTCACTGCTTCGGTATCTTGCCTTGTTTGGGAACCATTTCACTGGATCCATACCTAACGGAATCGGGAACTTGACAATGCTGGAGGACCTATACCTGCAGATGAACAATTTAACAGGTAAAATGTATTAGTGACCTGCTTTTGTTCCTATTTTTTAAGTATAGATTAAGCTTATGCTTCTGTTCTTGTATATGGAGGTTTCAGAGAAAAAGAATAACCATACCGACATTTTCCTTTTGCACTTTTTGATAGACAGTGATGAGGGAGCATTGCCTCTCTCTTTCTCTATTAGTCTAGAATTCATTAGATTTGTCTAGATGCAAGTTGCATTTCTAGAATCTTCTCAAAGGAAATTAGCACTGCATTAATCGTGGTATAAATAGAGGGCAAGTCTTTAGTAGAAGTGAGAGGTAAGTCCCTGCTATTGCAAATTGGTGGATAAGTTTAAGAGTTGCGTGAGGTACATAATCGTCAGTGTCCCACAAGCTCTAGTTATTTTGGTATAATGTGTTGAGTAAATCTTAGATACATTGACAATGTAACACTATCACTGTTGAATTCATGACATGTGTGCAAAAATTAAATTTCAAATTCAAATTTTACATAATTGTCATTTATCCAACGCTGTATACACTGTCAGTGTAGGAAAGATTAATCCTAATGTGTTTTGTATATAAATGCTGAGTGTTGTTTGTGGATTCCATTTTGGGTCTATCACTTGGCAATTTCTTCTTAACCATACTTTAACAACTTTAAATATGTAATCAAAGTTTCAACCTTAAATATACAAATCATGTAATTGGATTTTGGGATTTACATACATATATACCCACATAGACATTCACGTTTAGTCTTCTGAAGTTTGATCAAATTACATATCAGACCCTGAGGTTTGTCAATACTATCAAAAGGTCCTACATCCAAATAGATTTATAATATAAACACCCTTATCGTATGGATCTTAAGTCTTAATGTTTACCATTTTCCTGAGGTTTTTAGCAGTATCATTTAGTGTCCATAAAGTTTTAAAAATATTACTTATTTCTCTCATTTTTAAATTTTTGTAATACTTTTAATCCAATTGAAATATATGATTAAACTACTCATTTTAGGAAAGAGAAAATAATTTCTTTCTAACGTTGCCCTTTTGTTGCACTATTATTTTACACAATTATAATGATATAATTAAAAGTTGAAAACAAAGACAAAAAGCATGAAGATGCAAGTCTAATGCGTTAAATTATAGTAGCTACAAACATAAGCATCATGTTCATTTTATGCACAAACAAACAATAACAGTTCATTTAAGATATTCTCAAACTGCAAAAGTAGATTTTTCTTTGGGATTTGTCTATTTGGTGATCTACAGCCACATAATAAGTAATGGACCCTTTTTACAACAAAAGGAATGAACCCAAAAATTTTGCAATTCGAGGAGTCGGTTTTGTTTTTAGAACTTTAATATTGGGCCTACCTTCATTTTTAATACACCATTAGAGAACCAAATAAAAGAAATCTTTCCTTTTATGTAACATGTCCTAAGTGAATTTAAGGAATTTTATAAATTGTTTAGAGTCTTTATTTTTTATTTGTCCAAATTAATGATGAAAACCAGAAGAAGGGAAAGTGTTCACAATTACTTTTAAATTTATTTGAGATCTTTTCAAGGTGCTAAAAAGGTGTTTTTTTCTCATCTTTGCAGTATTTCATATGGTTTTTTACGTGTTTTGTAAAATATTACAATTTTAAATTTTTTGTCCATATTATGACCAAAAAAAACTGTTAAAGGATCTCTCAGATCGGTTAAGAAGTATTTCTGTTAAATAACCACATTGATCAAGCTTTCAAATGTTAAGTGTTTCTAAATTATTTTATCATAACTAGAATAGAACACAGCCTATTTGATAAGTTACTTCACTTGTAACTAAAAGATTATGGGTTCAAGTTATTAAGGGGTTAAGTGTGAAGTCACTATTGATCCTCTTTGAAAAAAAAATTATCATGACAATTAAGGGATCATAACAAAAGGATAACTTTGGAATGAGATTACCAATTCTTTTAGAATTAGTTTTTTAATCATATATTTTGACTTGGATTGAAAGTGTTGCAAAAAAAAAAAAATATTGAAAATAGGGAATGTAAGTGATATTTTTTAAATTTTAAAGGCACTAAGTGATATTATTAAAAACTTGAAAGGAGGTTTCTGAAATTACCCCTTTTTATTTGTCGACCGATGTCAGCATTATTTTTTATCAAAAGTCCGATAATACCCCCAAGCCCCAACTTTCTCTTTCTCTATTCAAGCAAGTTTTCCATTTTAATAAAATAAATAAATGGTTTAAAAAGGGAATTTTATTTGAAAGATGAATTTTGGTTTACAAAGAAAATGAAGAAAAATATGGGTCTAAATGGGACTTGAAAATGCGACGATTTGACCCAAAATATAGTTTAAAAAGGATTTTTGAAATAAAAATCGGAGTCGCCACTTGGTATTGAGTTAAGGTGTACCAAGTCACCTAAAATGAATTTTTAGAGGAAAAGGTAGAAAGAAACCCCTTTTAAACGACTCCTAGTCTACGTAAACCAATGAAAAAGGTTCGGGAGTCACATTTGACGAAGGGGAAGGCAAGGATAAAAATCCAAGGCACCCCTTCGACCTAGCCAAGGCTAGTTGCGCGATTTAGTCAAAGATTTTCTTGTTTTTAACCAAAGAATTTATCACATTTGGATGTGCTATATGAATGCAAACCCTAGACCTAGGGGGACATCGGGGGGCAAAATTTCTCTTCAAAGCTCGAATGGTACCAATCACATTAATTGTGATGCCCAATAATGACTCTTTGTAGAGGTCACGAATAATGCAAAATATGAGACTCTAAGAAAAGAAAAGGAATAAAATAATCATACAAATATACATATCTTAAAGGAGTGCATCATGTCGGGTACGGGGGACTAATGTTCGTGACTCAATTTTCCCTTTAATAGAGGGAATACGAGCGTGCTAAGGCTAGAAAGCCAAACTCGTCCATATCCCATATTCAAGGGGTGACTCCCTAACCTATGCACGCAAATGAGCTTAGTAACTAGAATGAAATGCAAAAACCCTATGATCATAGTTCAAATGTGGGAAAAGGGAGAAGGGTCATGCAAAAATGGAAAAATACTAAAAAGAAAAAAATGCATGAACATGAGATGAAGGCATGCGAATGTACTAGCGAGGGACGGTCCTATTGGATCTAGCATTGGACTAGTCCTTCACTAACGCTCTCTCACAAGCATTGGACTTGCAAGAGCTCGAAGGGAAGACCATGACTAGCGTTGGTCTAGCCACGGTTTCGTGCATTTGCATCCATCATACATACATAAGTAAATGTGCATAATTAAAGCGAGTAGGCATGTGAGCACGTAATTCACATAACACATAACACATAAGCATGGTATCTAGATGTAAGAACCTAGGAAAGCGATAACACATAGCACGTAAGCATGCAAACCACACAAAACAAAATAAAACCAATAAACCCTAACTATTACATTCAAGGGGGGCCTACTACAATCTAAAAGGGAAAATAAAATAAATAATAAAAATAAATACCTAACTATTACAAATTTGGCATTCAAGTGCCTTTCAAATGATCAAAATTGAACTAAAATAAATATACAAAGCTAAAGCCAATAAAGCAAATAAATAAATAAACATCCAAGAGGCATACAATTAAGCACGTAAAGTCACATAGGGCACGTAGGAAAAATAAAATCAAGGAGATAGAGGTTACCTCCCTTGAAGTTGGAGCTCTAATGAAATGAAATCACTTATTTACCCTCCAAAAACAAAAAAAGGGTCAATGCACCACTTTAATTAACAAACAATCATGAAAGATAAAGTAAATCATGAAATTGAATCAATCAAATCATGTAAACAAACCACATTCAAGAAGTCAAAAGAATAAAAAAAAAAACTTGTTTACGAATATTGACAAAGTTTTGGGGTCAAAATTAAAGGAAAATAAAGTTTAGGGACCCATTTGCAATTAAGTTAAAGACCCAATTGAAAGAAATTGAAAGTTTGTAGGGCCATAGTAAACAAAGGGGAGACTTGGGGGTTAAAATGCAATTTTTCTGAAAATTTCCATGCATGCTACGAAGGCTTTCTCTTCTTCTGCAATTCGAGAAGCTTTCTTTCTGGGTTATTTGAATGCAATCTCTTTTCCAACCCAACACAACTAATAGCTTAACGAACCAAAACTTGGATCAAAGTAGCAAGATCATCAAACATTTTTTCCAGTTTTAACCATAAAAACTCTTACGTTTAAACACAAAGTTCAGAGGGGAAGAGTATGCAAAAATCTGAAAAATATTCGGCAACTTGGGTCTTCCTTCCCAGAAACCACAGGAAATACCATTCCAAACAAGCAAGATCTCATATTTTATGCATTTTATAACCCAACACAAAAGAAACACAAAAGGGAAAAGAACCTAACACCAGGAAAACATGAAACAAAAGAACAGCAAAGAACTGAGGAAGAGCAAGGAAGTTGCAGCCACAAGATCCATGAACAAAAAAAGAAAAAGAGGAAACTGATCAAGGAAAATAAACCAAGTTAGAGCCATTGCTAACCTTCCTTCGCTGCTTTGTGTGGTCAAATCAGCGTGAACATCCGTAGATGAACCAGATTCGCAAAACATCAAAATCCAGGACGCAATTTTCGGTGAAGAACTGTGAAGACTCGAACTTTAAACCCGAATTCGAAGGCTATACCAACGTTCTTTCCAAAAAGGTTCAAAACCAAAATTGCTCCCATAATAGTAGAAAAGATGCAGCAATCAAAAGGTCCTCAAAAGAACCCGTAACAAAAGAGAAAACCCTTCCCGAAAATGGCTGAACGACCAGCCTTTTAGCAAATTTTTCTGGAAAAATTTTCTACTGTTCTTCCTTCCCGTTGCAGTTTTTCCTTCTTCCTTTCTTTCAGCCCGTCACCTTCTTGCAACCCCAGATCCTCTCTTGTGTCTTCCTCGTCTTTTTTCAGTGCCCCCCAAGCTCGAAGCTTTCTTCTTCCTCTGCCCCGATGAACTCCCCTTTTCAGTTTTTCTTTCTCATCGCCACCCTTTCTCCCCTTGTTTTTGTTTCCCTCAAAACCCTTCTCTTCCCGAAACTTCCCTCAGAAAACTCCCGTAGGTTCTCCTTTTTTTTCTAGCCGCCTTTCTACTCCTCTCTTTTTCTTCAGCCGAAGCTTTTTCTTTCACTCTCGGCTCTCTCTTTTTCATTCTCCCTCAGCCTTTCTTTCAAACCCCCAACTCTCTCTCTATCTCAAAACCTAGCCATCACCCCCCAGATTTTTACTCCCTCCTCTCACTCAGCCGTCCTGAAACCTCCTATTCGTTTCTTTTGCTCTGCCCACCAACCCCAGTCTTTCTAGCCGTCCTTTTTTCTTAAACCCCCAGCCATCCCTTTTTCTTTTCTTTTTGTTTTCAAATCCTCAATCCTACAAGTGTCTCCATCTCCCCCCTCCTAAGTGATGTGTTGTCCAAATATAAAAGGGACACTTGTCCTAATGCATGTTCTCCATTTGTCTAGCATGCAAACTTCCACTAATTTCACACATTATTTTGTATTTTTGTATTTTTCATTTTTCCCTTTTTTTGAAATTTAGTATGAAGACAAAAATAATAAAATAAAATGAACTAGAACAAAATAAAAATAAAAATAAAAATAAAATAAAAACACTAGAATTGAAACAAATAAAGCAAAATTAAATTAATTAAACCAATAAAATTAAAAAATCAAAAATTTGGTGTCTACACCATTACCAACAAATTCTTTCTCTCATGCCCTTTTTTTTTTTATTGAGGTGAAATCTTTAGTTTGAGACATTCATGACCAGATAAACAAAGCTAAACATCCAATAAATACCCTGAAGCCCACACTTCCTTTTTCTTTATTAAACCAAGTTTTCCATTACCAACAAATTCTTTCTCCCATGTCCATCGATTTACTATTGAGGTGAAATCTTTAGCCTGAGATATTCATGAGCAAAAGATAAACAAAGTCAAACATAAATAATTTCAAATTTTGGCAATAATACACCCCTAGCAGCCTCAATTTCTCAAAAACAAAATCACCATATTCCTCTTTCTTCATGGCACTTTCTCATCATTTAAACCATTCTTTATCACCATATTCATTAATTTTCACATGAAAACAACATTCTATCAACATAATTGTACAAAAAATACACCAGCAAACTATGGCATACAGATCCATAGGAGGGCGATACGCACAACGGTAGAGGTAGTAGCAATCTGATGGTGAAATTGAAGGACAAGCAGAGTATTGGTTATTGTTTGTTAGATTATAATAACAGTAGGTTATTTTGGAATAGTTGAGGAGGAATAAGGGTTGAAGGATTTGGGATTTACTTTCCGCAAAAGGCCGACTTAAGGCGGAACCAAGTAGTTGCGCGAGAATGGGAATCCATTAGATTGGAGACTTGCACCAAGACTGGTGTGTTAATTAGACTCCATGAGTTGAACTTTGATAAATCCAAACTTGGTTTACAAAATAAATAGGATTTTCGGACTTATGAATTTTTGGGTTTAGGTTTAAGTTAGAAGGTTCAAGTTCAGCTCACACTTTAATACAAGTTTCGGAATCAAATCGAGTTTCACCTAAGCTCATAATTAAGTACATAAGTATATATATACACTTAATATTTATGAATTATTATAAATTTATATATAAATTGTTGGGTTTGGATTTTATCCCAGTTGATGGGATAAAACCTAAATCCAACAAAATAAACAATTGGTGGGATAAAATCCAAAGCCAACAAAATGAATGGTCCGTGGAATAAAACCCAAACCCATAAAATCCAAATCCAACAAAATGAACGGTTGGTGGAATAAAATCCAAATGTAACAAAATAAACGGTTGGTGGGATAAAACCCAAGTCCAACATAAATTATTAATATTTCATGGTACAATATGTATAATTATATATTATATATATTACCTAATATACAATTCTATATATATATATTAATAATTGTACATATGTGATTAAGCAGAGTAAGAGAAAGAGAGGAAGAAGAAGAAATGAAGCACAAAGGAGTTGATTGATATAACATAGAGAAGGAAATGAGGTCTAATTCTGTTATGGTTAGAATTATTATCCCACTACACTAACGGAATTGGGCCCTCACAAATCCAGTTCAAACCAGTTGTGTAAATCTAACCTGATCTATAATTGGGTCAAATCTCCCCCATATCATGTTATAGACATTCTATAATCATTTCCAATTAATTTTTTTTTTGTCAAATTAATGCATTTGAAGAATTCAGTAATCTCAATTAATGTTGTTATTATATACTTCCAATACAAGTCAAATCAATCTCATAAAAGTTGAAATTTTGCAGGTGCAATTCCAAATGAAATAGGGAATTTAACTATGTTGACAATTTTAAGTTTTGCCGACAACAAATTGACTGGTATGCCAAAGTTCCTAAGGGCAGCTCCAATGGGGGTGTACCCATTACACCCCTCCATGACACGGCTCCCCATTGGAGCCGTGTCATGGATATTACACGCATCACACAGGTGATGCGTGTAATCCATTGAATTTTCTTCCTATGGCAACTAGTATTCATTTTGTTATTATTTGTATTTTATTTGATTTAACTTATGTAATATTATGTTATGGAGTTCAACTAATTACATTCCGAATTATTAATTAAGTATGGATTATTATGATATCTTTGCATTTGAAGTATCAAATATTTGTTTAATTTCCTACATAATTATTTTTAAAAAAATAACAATATATTATTTTTGAAACATAGAAAAAGATATATTATTCAAACTTAAAAATTAATAATATCATTTTTAGAAAATAAAAAAATTCAAAAAGTACAAAATTTAACGAAAGTTAGTACTTTATTTTTTAAAAATAACAAAATTAGTTTTAAAAATTACTTTATTTATTTATGGGATATGAGTTATGCATTATTAAAATAAATATTTGATTAATTGTGGACCCATGCTATTACACCTTGTGGAGTGTAATCCATTGTGAGTGAAAGTGTAATAAAAGAGGAGAAAGTGGAATGCTGACGTGGCATGTGGATTACACTCCACAAAGTGTAATAGCATTGTGGATGCTCTAAGTAAAAGCTCTTAATTGCTTAAACCATCAGTAGAGCTCAGGATACGATTGGATCTATAAATTAAAAGAATCACGACTATTTTTCCATTACAAGTCAAATCAAACTCATAAATGTTGCAATTTTACAGGTGCAATTCCAACTGAAACAGGAAATTTAGCTATGTTGATGAAGTTATATTTTGAAAACAACATAGTGATGGGTATGCCTTCATTCCTAATTACAAGGTCTTAATTTCGTAGACTATCTTTAAAACTCCACATTAGGTTGATCTATAGGTAATATGATAACTTGGGGTGCGTTTGATAAAACTGAAGTCTGAATCTCTTAAATTATTGAATTGTTAAGTATTAAATCTAATATATTTGTGTGTATATTACATTCAGTGATAAATGAATAACTTATCACTTAATTTTGGGAGCAAATTTTGCCTAGGAAATTTAGTGTTACTTAATAAATTTAAATGTTCAATTTTTTGTTATCAAACAGTCTGAATATATTAAGATTTGAATCCATTAAATTTAAGTGCTAACTTGGATTATCAAACAGAATTTAGCCTTATATTCGGTTAAGTGAAATCAACTTTTCCTTTCTAGACAGTGCTAATGGAAAGCTGCTGATGGTATGCTAATGCAAAAGTAGTTCACTCTATTACAGGTGGAATACCCGAAAAGATTGGGAACCATCACAAATTGGAGGAGCTTCATTTACACAACAATACATTATCGAGTTTCATACCAGCAACAATTTTTAACATCTCATCTCTCAAAAGAATTGAACTCTGCCAGAACAAGTTTTCAGCAACTATTCCTTTGACAATGAGTAATAAGCTAAGCAATCTGCAGTATTTTAATATTTACCATAATTACTTGAGTGGAATTATACCTAGCTTCATCTCAAATGCTTCTAAGCTAGTTGCTTCTTGCTTGACAATAACGGGCTTACAGGTTCAATCCCCGACTCTTTAGGAACTTTAAGAAATCTAAAATTTCTAAACTTGACTTTCAACAAGCTGTCAAGCAAACCCTCATCTCCAGAATTAAGCTGTTTCACTTTCTTGTTGACTTGCAGATTCTTGAGATATATGGTAGTGGATCAGAATCGTTTAAATGGTTTTCTACCTGCTTCTTTTTCTAACTATTCAACTCTTGAACACTTGAATGAATTCAGTTGTAAAATCAAAGGAAACATCCCAGCCGGAATCAGCAATTTGAGCAGTTTACTAGTTATAGATTTTTTAGGTAATGAATTGATTGGATTTGTACCAATCCATAGGTTGACAAATCTTCAGGAGTTGAAACTGGACTTCAATCAAATAAGAGATGTCTTGGACATTTTCTGTGGACTACATAGTTTGGGTTTGTTACAATTGAGTCAAAATCAATTCTTTGGTAGTTTTCCAGAATGCTTAGGAAATATGACAGATTTGAGAGAGCTTTATTTGGACTCCAATTGGTTAACTTCCATGATACCTGCTACCCTATTGAGCATAAAAGATCTCGAAATTCTCAACCTTTCATCAAATTTCTTAAGTGGATCGCTTAGAGATCGGGAACCGCAAAGTAGAATATAGCTTGGATATCTCGTTCAATCAATTATCAGACAAAATCCCTGCAGCAATTGGAGAGTTGCAAGTTTTATAGAACCTTTCATTGGCGAGAAATAATTTGCAGGGTTCTATACCAGAATCAATAGGTAATATGCTCAGCTTGGAATTCTTGGACCTTTCACACAATAATCTCTCTGGTGTGATACCCTAGTCAATGGAGGCACTCAAATCTCTTAAGGAATTTAATGTTTCTTTAAATAGATTAAGCGGCGAAATTCCTTGAGATGGTCCCTTCAGAAACTTTACAGGTCAATTGTTCATGAATAATGAAGGACTCTGTGGTGACCCAAGGCTTAGTGTTCCACCATGTTAGAGTAATTCAATTAGAAGATCAAGCAAAAAAAAATGCTTTTACTTGTCATTAGTCTATCAGTGATTGCAGCAATACTGATAATAGCAATTGTAGCAATATTGGTTCTAAGGTGGCTGAAGAAGCCAAACGGTTCAGGTGGAGCAGCATTGATGTCAGTGGCAAAATATGAAATATTTTCCTACTATGACCTTTTGCACTCAACTGATAACTATAGTGAAAGCAATTTGCTAGGAGAAGGGAGCTTTGGTTCTATTTACAAAGGGATCCTAAGTGATGGCATTGTTGTGGCTATCAAGGTATTCAACTTGCAAGTAGAAGGTGCATTAAAAAGTTTTGATAGAGAATGCGAGGTACTAAGGAGTTTACACCATCGAAATCTTACAATGGTGTTCGGTAGCTACTCCAACCCTGATTTGAAAGCCTTGGTACTCAAATACATGCCTAATGGGAATCTTGATAAGTGGTTGTCCTTTCGTGACCATTTCTTAGATCTATTTCAACGAGTAAACATAATGATTGATGTTGCTTGTGTATTGGAATATCTCTATTATGATTATGATACTCCTGTGGTACATTGTGACTTGAAGCCTAGTAATATCTTGCTTGATGAAGATATGGCTGCTCATGTAAGTGATTTTGGTATATAAAAAATGTTTGGCGAAGGAGAAAGTATTTTGCATACCAACCGCCTCGCAACACATTGCACCAAGTTAATCTTTTATCTTTCTCTGTCTACATTTTCTTTGCTTCTACATTTGTCCATCTATTGTTAATCTTTTAGCTAATTCCATTATTCTGACTATTGTAATCTTATGACAGAGTATGGATTAGATGGGATAGTTTCGACAAGAATTGATGTATATAGTTTTGAAATAGTTTTGATTGAAACTTTTTCCAGGATGAAGCCTAGTGATGAAATGTTTTCAGGAGATTTGAGCCTTAGAAGCTGGGTAGAAGATTCTCTTCCCGATCCACTTCAAGTCATTGATGCAAACTTAATAAGGCCAGAGGATGAGCATTTCACTCACAAGCTGCAGTGTGTTTTATTGATCATGAATTTGGCTCTAAACTGCTGTAGAGAATCTCCAGGAGAAGGATGAACATGAAGATGTTTTAGCAAATTTGAAGAAGATTAAACACCAGCTTCTTATGACAGTAAGTACTTAGCACTTTTGTGCAAATTTTATAGGAAGTTACTTTCCTTATTCGATTGCGCTCATGGCCTACTATTTCTTATAGCCAACTCTCAGATCTTGAGTGGATCAGATACAATGTTTTGACCAGATCAAACAGATATTGCTATATAATTCAACAGCTTGATTATTTTGAAGGTTCAAGAGTTATTTAGTTGATTCCATAGGTGCCATTATATATGCCGAATTTTGTACTTTCAATTATGGGGCATAATAGATAATTGGTTTTATTTTGCTTTCTTTGAATTTTGATTAAGTTCTTAGCTACTTTTTATGTGGACCTGATTATGTATCTTTTAGCCTTATCATGCATTAAGATTGCAATAAATATTTTGTTTCTACAAATGAATACATCAGGTTGCTTAGGTTCCTCTCTAAACTATAGAAAGAATAGTAGCTGTCATTTGTTCTTCTTCCTTTACAACAGTTATATCCTACAAGCCGTTTAAAAGAGTTAAGTGAAAGCATGGCTTTTGTTGGCAACTGTCACTTCCCTTTGTTCTACATCACAAGTCTTTTGGGATTCTTTGAATCATCACAAATCAGAACTTTAATATCCTTACTAATTTGAGTTGTCCATTTATACGTGGAATGAAAACTGTGAGAAGTGAATTAGGTTGATATAAAACTTTATTGGACTTGGGGTGTGGAACAGAAACAGAGTTGTGCAAGTATGAAGTATCTAAGAATTGGTGAAGCATTTTTATAAAGAATGTAGTTAATCAAGCTTCAGCTATCAGCCTATAATGCACCATTTTAGTTTAAAGAATGGTTAAGTATTGACCGTACTGAGGACATTGATGTAATAGTTACTAGCTAGAGATAATAACAACGTCCTTGTTGTTGGAGTCTTTTGATCTTATGAACTTTCTGCCAACATCCTTTGATTTTTTTTTTTAGTGTTAACAAAAAAACAAGTCAAGTCTAATAGAATTCATGTAGATAATATTAAAGTCAAACCTTGCAATTCTTGACATAGAGATTAGTTAAAAAGTTTCCAAGACTGGGGTGGTAGAGGTACCTCGAAGGAAAAGTCTACTGACATGTGAGGCAAGTAAAGATGAATAAGCTTCCACTTACCAGGAAGTTTCTAGCAAAAGTCATCCTAGACCTAAATATATGTCCTTTCAAACTATTTACTTGTACACAATATAAAGAAGCTCAGTTAGCACAGATTCTCTGTTTGGTTATGCTAAGTTGTTTAGGGAACTGAAGTGAACCAGTATTACCAAAAAGAGAGCTTTATCTTGATTAAATTCAATAAATTACATACCCAAAAAAAATGTACGAGTAAAGGGGAGAATTATATACATGCTTTAGAGGGCAACATTTGTTAGCTGTTTTACAAGAGAAGAAACAAGGCTACAATCACTTAGCTCATATAAAATCAAAAGATCAGTGGGAATATTTACGATGACATCCAGTTGTATCACTCTAAATTTCTCTTATGCGTACTATCTCTGGGGCTTTTGTTAGCTCTTAATGTGGAGAATTTTATTTTTTTTAAAGTGAAGTTAGAACATCTCCAATTAGTATCCTCTCCTCAGGTTGCTTTGCTGAGCACTTGAAAGGTAATTCCATTATTGATGGCGTGCACTTTTACTATCTCTATTGGATTCTCGTTAAATTGGCTTAATTTCTTTTAGGTGGGTTCTTTATTTTGTATGAAAATAACTAGTTTCCTAATTGTTTTAATTACTTGAAGTAGTAGTTAAAGAATTTCCTATTTATATGAGTTTAGAAATTAGGAGCTATTTTCTATTTTGTATGAGTTTAGGAATTAGCATTTAAATCCTATTATTATTTTGATGTTGCTCCAGTAATGTGACTTATAAATAGGTGAAGATTGGAATACTACAAAATGGCACACAAGGAGCCATGTAGCTTTGTACATGAGGTAAAAGAGGACTCTTAGGTGTGGGAGATAGTACACAAACATTGGGTTTGGATTCAAATTATATTCTTGTATAAGGTTTTTTCTCTCATAACAAAAAAATGACTATTCTCTCTATGGATGCAGACTCAATAAGGAACCACGTTAAATTTTGTGCATTTGATAGTGAGACAATTGTGCATTTTATTTGATGGTATGTGGTCTCAATTTTGGCCACTTATTATGCAAAGTAATGGGTTTCTGCTTATAATTGGTATTTGTGTCAGTTGCAGGCGATGGGTGTCAAAAGTGGTGAAAAGAGGCCAAATTCCAGAAGGCTATTCATTCCAGAGCGTGCCCACTTCAGAGATCGCAGAGTGATGTCCAAAAAAGACGGACCGCGGGACTTATCCCTGGAAGCCGCCACTATTTTTGGGAGATATGTTCTGAAGTTGCGTGGGATTAGGAAACATCTTCAGAGAATCTTTTGGCAACAACTCAAGGAGGAAAATAAGGGAAGCTACCCTTCGTAGATACAAACACGGATTTGGCTAAAGGAGGCGGCGGCGGAAAACACTTTAAATAGAAAAGCAACAGACTAGCAGTTTATTTTTTTTATCTTTTGTCTTTAATTATCTTTTTCTTCGAAACGTGAGTTAGAGACTAGCGGCTATACCTTTTACTTTTTCATCAACTAAATTCCAGAAAAGCTTTCAATTGCACCATCTTTATGAGGCAAGGCTAGGTTCCTTTGTCTAGTTGAGGAATAATCAAGGCCCGGTGCACGGATAATTGGGAGATCTTTTTAATTGTTCTACGCTATTTTAAATTCTGCGTTAGTGGGTATTTAATTATTCCTTGTTTTAATAAGCTATTATTGTTTGGATCTATTGGATTAATGTGGCCAGTTATTCAACTATCTGAATGGTACATTGCCAATTAAGACGGTGGTATGTATCACTTGCTCGTCTTAAAATTAGTGGCAAACAACACAATTTAATTGTCTCGCAAGTAATTTAATCTGTGTCGTAGGAATAGTTAATCTAGTTTAAATGAACCCGCATGTGTGTTTGTTAACTAGAATTGAGTCTCTCTAATTCCTAAAATCGTGAATAGATTAAATCCTACGAGCGTCTCTGGGATTATCTATTTTACAAGGGAGTAGTTTAAGAGCGTCTTTGGACTATCATATAACTAAGGAGAGATTGGTAGTTTAGCGGTTGTTGAATTGCTAGAACCAATTTACTTACGAATGTGTGAATTATTCCAGGTATCCATGATCAATTGCGTGAGCCGGTGCCGAAATTATTTTCTTGACTAGATTATGTCAATTAATTGTTTATTATATCCTTTAGCTACTGCACTATTTGTGAAGTGGAAATTCAGTACCCTTACATCTTTAATTTGTTCTTTATATCTCCCTTCCTGAAACCCCCCCCCCAAAATTATCTGTGTAATAAATCTGCTAGTTTCTTGAGGAGACGACCCTACTTACGACTATACTCATTTAGTTTTGAGAGTAGGTTTTGATATAAATTTTATTTTTGGTTGTTTGACAGACACCAAATTTTGGCGCCATTGCTGGGGAACTGATGTTTGAAGTGATTTATTGCATAGGCTTTCTTTAGCTCATGTTTTATGCTTCAATCTTCCCGTACAGGAAGACTCGAATTTGACCCAGAGATCGAGAAAATAGCAATGAGGTTGACGAAGGAGACTAAGTTGCAAAAGCAACAAGTTTCAGTAGTACTACCCCCCGGATTTGAACAAAATTCTGACTTAAGTGATTCATCAGTTGAGTTGGAAATAGACTTGACTGGACCCAACGAAACAATGGCAGCCCAAAGGACTTTGAGAGAACTTGCAACCCCGAATGTTAACCAATAGCCTCTGTGCATTACGTATCCTGACACTGAGAAGGCTTTTGAATTTAAAATCTGGTTTGATCCATTTATTGCCTACTTTTCGTGGTGTTGCAGGTGAGAACCCACACAAGCATTTGAAGGAATTCCAAGTGGTGTGCTCGACCATGAAACCTCAGGGTGTTATGGAAGAACAAATCAAGCTGCGTGCTTTTCCTTTCTCCTTAGCAGACAAGGCTAAGGATTGGCTGTTCTATTTGCCATCAGGGTCCATTACTACTTGGGAAGGACTGAAACGGCAGTTCCTTGAGAAGTTCTTCCCAGCCTCCAGGGCCGCCAACATCAGAAAGGAAATATGTGGAGTTAGGCAGGCCAATGGAGAGATTCTCTACGAATACTGGGAGCGATTCAAACAGCTGTGTGCTAGTTGCTCGCACCATCATATCCCTGACCAATTGTTGATCCAGTATTTTAATGAGGGACTGCTACCTATGGATAGAAGCATGGTAGATGCAGCTAGTGGCGGTGATAAGTGATTAATTTACGTAATTATTGTATGATATTTTATATTATTTTTAGTCACTTTGGTTATATTATTGGAAGAATATGAATCATTTTGGCTATAATTGGTAAAAAAATGCTTTTAAGTAGTTAAATGAGGTTTTTATCACTTTTTACTTGGATTTTGTGTATTTTGACAGTTTTGACATATTTTCGTATTTCGGCTATAACTTGAGCTACAATGATCGGATTGGGATGATTCTTGAACCCATTTGAAGATAAGAGATAGATCTACAACTCTGGTGAAGACATCTGAATCCAGTTTGAAGGTTTTCCAGGTCAAAAAGCCGAAGTAAAGAGTCAATTGCTATTGGTCGAAACTGGAACAAGGCATGGAGCAGGCAAGGGTATTTCAGTCATATCTCAGCCTACACAGATCCAAATGAGGTGATTCTTGATGCATTGGAAAGATAACTCAAAAGGCTACAACTTTCGTGTTTTAGACATGAGCTGGTTCAGCCTCTAACATCAAGTAAAGATCGGTTGAAGTTGAGCCAAAAACAGAGCAAGTGATCCACACTCGGATCCACTATTCATCCGAACCCTCGGCTGTTTCTGGGTTAGTGGATCCGAGGTACTGTAGCAGCTCGGATCCGAGCTCGGATCCATACGGATCCGAGGCACTGTAGCAGCTCGGATCACTGGTCAGAAAAGGCTACTTTATACGCGTAAAACTCAATTTCACCTCCACCAACTCACATGTGAAGCTAGACATGTGAGAAACATTACCAGCTGTAAGGAGAAAGTGTAAAGCTTCATTTCTTGACCACCTTTCATCATTAAATAGCCAAATTCATTGCAAGAGAGAGGATCCAAGAAGAGATAGCAGAGATTGGAGTTCATAGCAGAAAAAGAGAGACATACGGGAGAAAGCTTGAAGCTGCAGAAATGTAGCTCTTTCATCTTCCTAGTATTAGTTTAGTTTAGTATAGAGTAGTATAGTTCATCCATTCTTGTTTATTATCTAGATTAGGATGAAAATGGAGGATGAAGAAGGCAAGGAAGAAAGCTCATGTGACAAGGGTTGTATTCCTTCCAAACTCTTTATCTTTTGTATTTGATTCCAAGTTTAGTTAATATACAAGTTCTGGATTTTGTGTTTAATATGTGTATCTAAAGTTTAAGCCTTGGGTTTGGTTGAACTTTCTATGATTGTTAGTGTTTATTATTTGGTTATTTGATTGCTATGATTTGAGCAAGTTATTTAGCACTTTGACTCTTTAAATCATGATTAATCTGGTACCATTAATTATGATTATCTAAGGTGTTGTTTCTGCAATGGAAATTGAGATTTAACACTAGTTCAAGAAGTGCTAAACATAAGGAGTACACTCACGAAAGTAGAGGTGCACTTATGTGGTTTTTAGTGATTCATATCATGTAATTTCATTGAAGAAATGAACTTGTAGCTAATTTCATAACCATGAAAATAGGTATGGATTAGTTATAGGTATAATTGATTCACTACGAAAGTAGGATTCAAATGCATAAGAAAATTACACCATAATTAACCTAAATGTAGTAATTAATGATCCAAATATAGCACTTGCATGAGTAGTTAGGGATACCACAACCTAAGGAGCTTTTATTTGTTATTTTGTATAATTTGAGTAGGTAAAATTTGTTATAATTCATTGATAGTCTAAATAATAGAGAAGCTTTAGTAGTACCGGTAATTGCAATCTTCCTTGTGGGATCGACCCTTAATACCCTATACTCGCTTACGATTCGTATACTTGCGATAAATCGCGTGTGGGGTGTTTAGGAGTTTATAAATGTAAAACTTGATTAGAATGAGGTTAAATTGATATGTATACTGATAAGAGTTTATTTTACGTATTTTTAAGTGCATTTTATTAGTTAATTTTGAGTTGATTATTTAGTTTTATAATTAAAATAAAGAGGTTTTTGGTAAAATTATATATTTTTGGTAAAAGTGGATAATATTGCATTTCTATTGATTTTAATAGTAAAAACTTCATTTTTATGCAGGAATAATGAATCAATCACCAAAGGAGGTCAATTGAGGTGAAAAATAGAGATTTGGTGATGAATTTAAGTGGCAACAAGAAGAATGAAGTGAAAAACGTTCAAGTGAGGAAATGCAATACAAGTCAGTTTTGACACTTTTCAGTATTTTGACCATATCTAGAGCTACACTTATCGGATTGAGGTGATCTTTATACCATTTTAAAGCTAAGAAAGAGACCTACAATTCGTATGAAGACATCGAAATCCATTTCTGCCATCTTCATGGGCAAAACGTTGGAATACAGAAGCTGCATTCTGTGGTCGGAAGTTAAAACAGAGGTTTGAACAGGTGACAGTATTTCGATCATATCTCAGGCTACAAAGCTCCGATTTGGATGATTCTTGAAGCATTGGAAAGCTAACACAAAGGGCTACAACTTTTGTGTTTTGCACAAAAGCTAGTTTGGCCTTTATAAATGAGAAAATCGCAGTTGAAATAAGGCCAGAGTGAAAACGCGAGTAGACAAAACGCGAGTTATGCCGCGTTTTGTGTAGGCGCGTTTTATAGCCGAAATTCTGCAATTTGACTCAGCCAATTCTCTTGTGTTCATACCACTTTCCAGCTATAAGATGCAAGGGAATTCGGTGCACATGCTTCAGAAGACAAAAGGGCAAGAAAAGTGGCTTATTTTCAAGTCAAAAATATTGGTTTTTGACTATGCTAACAAAGTGGAGATTTGGGAATCAAAGGATAGAATTTGACTTGGAAAAATGGAGCATTTGAGTGTTTTTTATGCAGAGATATGGGGAGAGATCTGGGAACCATTCGTAGCTTAGTTTCTGACAGAAAAACATAGTCTCTCTAGCTAGGTACTTGCAAGGGACAATTGGGATTTCATCTTGTAATCATCTAAATTCAAGACAAAGGAGATTTTTGGAAGGCTTCACCATATCTTGGCTAAGACTTTCTTTACTCTGTTTGTATTTGTAATTCATGATGATTTACATTAATGAAGTTATGAGTGTTTTATCATTCATGAGTAGCTAATTTTCTTTATCTAGGGAGTAGATGAAGCTTATGGCCAAATGATATGAAGTGATTGTTATTCATTCTTGTTATGTCTTGTATTAACTTATCTACTTGTGTATGTTGGATTACTTGTTGTTACTTGATCACCAATAGCAGGTTTATAGTTATTTTTATTCATTGAGAAATGGTAAAAATAATGGAATGACACAAGTAGAACTTGAGTTGTATATTCATGAGAATAGAAATACATTCAAGTGGATGAAATCTGCATTTCATGTGTTAATAAGAACAGATTTAGTATTTACCAAGAGATTAGGACAAACTAATCTGTTTTAACCCATTATTATCATGAGAATGTGATTTTGGTATTTCTGGAAATGAATCCTTGGTTAAACAAGAGCAGTAACAAGTGTTGAATTAATTCATTTTAGATCTTTTGTGTCATAAGTGGAATCTACATCCTTAGATCTTATTATTTAGAGAATTCTACTCCTATTGTGAAATTGCATTTATCTATTTAAGAATTTTTGTAGTTGAATTAAAATCTGAAGTTTCTGCTCAAATTAATTGTAAGTCTAAATAATAGAGTAAATTAGTATCTAATAATTGTTTTAATTGCTCCTCGTGGGATCGACCCGATACACATCTTGTACTACAATTGCGACCTGTATACTTGCAGTCCAACGGGTGTAAAATCGGAATTAAACTTGCATTGATAAAAAAAAAATCTTCAAAAACAAGTCTAAATTCGGAATTAAACTACTCACCAAAACACTCCTTTTTCACTTGAGAGATGATTTCATAGCTAAAAATTCTTCAAAAACAAGTCTAAATTCGGATTTGAGCTTAGCAAGAGCAAGGGTTTCAAATTTTTGAACTCTTCATTTGAGGCCGAATTGGAGTGAAATTTTTGGGGGTTTCATCACCATTGGCATCCATAATCATCAACCAACAAGTTTGAGGTAACAAATCTTCACCAAATGTTGTCATTTGAATTTTGCCAATTTTTATTTTTTTCTATTTTTGGGCAATTTCGAATTTTTTTTCATTTTGTGAAGTTTGGTGCTTTACATTGTGCTTATTGAGCTTATTGATGATTATTGGTGATGTTTAACTCATGAGTTTGTCATTATTTGGTGAAATTTTGCTAATTTTATGCTTAATTTGGCTTAGTGATCAAGTTGCATATTAAGTGGCCAATGTAGCATTTTAATTAGTTTTGTGGGAGTTTATGATATTCATGTGAGTAATTTAGATTACCTAATGAATGAAAAGGGGCTTGGTTGAATAATTTCTTGAATTCTTAGGTAATCCTAAAAGAAAAGGTGAATTGAAGATGACCTTAATTGATGAAATTCATAAATGCGTTTATAATCCTTGTGGTTCAATGGTTTCTAGTATTTCAGGAATTCTCACGAAGGTCATTTATATTTTGGTTTGGTGTGTTTGCCTCCATTTTGAGATTGCTTTTGTACTTGCAGGGAATTGATCATTGATGACAAAATGTATAAATGGAACTTATTTTGTTCATGATTGTGGATTTTTTGTGTGAAATTAGCTTCCCTTTGCTTTGGATACTAATGCATATATTTGATTAGCAAAGATTAGCTCATTTCATGTTTTTATCCCTTGAACATTGTATGGTTCCACATGCTTGATCATTTTTCCTTTTTCCTTGAATTGCATGATTTTGTTGATTGCAACCTTTTATTTTTAAGAAATTTATTTGTTTTGATTTTGTCTTTTTCAGGGTGCAATAAGTGAACTCTCCATTCTTTCTCAAATACGGTTGGAAACTCATCACTTGGACATGGATTCGGATTGCGCAAGTTCAATTGAGCAGTATTTTCTTTTACTCTTTATTTATTTTCCTTTTCTCACATTGAGGACAATGTGAAGTTTAAGTGTGGGGGAGGAAAATATTTGAACTTGCATTTTAAGCCTATGTGATGATATTTTGTGGATTTAAATGCTTAGAAATGTTGGAATTGTGTTTGAAATGTTTGCCATGTGGATAATTTGCTTGAAATTGGGTTTGTTGGCAGGGAGTTTTCATCCATTTATAAGGAGAAACTCTGTGAAATTTTTTCTAAAATCTTTTCCAATATTTCACTATGGCCCAAAAGTTCTTCAAATTCTTGCATTTTCATTCAAAAAGGGCTAATTGTTCCAACCTTATTCTTCCAATTGTTGAAATGTTATATGTATTTTGGAAGGTTTAGTCCTCATTTAACTTGGAAATAGTATTATGCAATTAGAATTTTTACATTTTAGAAAGTATATTTGGTAAAGTAAGGAAAATTATGCCTATAATTTTACATGTTTAATGAGATTTCTTCTCTTTACTTAATTTTGCAAGTAAGTGATTGATATAGTCGATAAAGGTTATACTCCTCCTTTGATTATTTCTATAAATATTTTTTTTTCTATGAGGGAAAAATAAAGAAAAAAAAAAGAGAAAAAAAAAGAAAAAAAGAGAAAGTAAATAAAAATTGTTCTACTCCAATGATTCATGTACCGAGTAACCGGGAGTTGGCATCAACAAATGTTGACATTCGCGTAAAAAGGTACTTGAATTAAGAGTATGCATAGCAACTTGAATAAGTGAAATGTTGAGTAACCGGGGATCTTCACCTAAAAGTGTCGATTTTCGCGTAAAAAGGCATTCTCACTATTTAAGTAAAATTTGTGTGAATAAATCCCTCTTAGTTATAGAATTTTGAGAAAAAGATGATTATAGGAGGAGGAAAGCTATAAATTGACTATGTGATTCGCTTATTTGTAAAATTAAGTTAGGGTAAGAGATTAAGTTTAACTTGTTGAATTTAGGGTATAATTATCTTTCCTTTACTTGATATTATGAGTATTTAGTGTAAATTGAATAATTGTATAATGATTATTTTCCAAGTCTTGAGGAATTAAATTGGACAAAGTGCATATATTGTTTCACCTCTTGAATCATTGCATTTGATTATGTGTGGATTGCTTGAGGACAAGCAATGATTTAAGTGTGGGGGAGTTTGATAAGTGATTAATTTACGTAATTATTGTATGATATTTTATATTATTTTTAGTCACTTTGGTTATATTATTGGAAGAATATGAATCATTTTGGCTATAATTGGTAAAAAAATGCTTTTAAGTGGTTAAATGAGGTTTTTATCACTTTTTACTTGGATTTTGTGTATTTTGACAGTTTTGACATATTTTCGTATTTCGGCTATAACTTGAGCTACAATGATCGGATTGGGATGATTCTTGAACCCATTTGAAGATAAGAGATAGATCTACAACTCTGGTGAAGACATCTGAATCCAGTTTGAAGGTTTTCCAGGTCAAAAAGCCGAAGTAAAGAGTCAATTGCTATTGGTCGAAACTGGAACAAGGCATGGAGCAGGCAAGGGTATTTCAGTCATATCTCAGCCTACACAGATCCAAATGAGGTGATTCTTGATGCATTGGAAAGATAACTCAAAAGGCTACAACTTTCGTGTTTTAGACATGAGCTGGTTCAGCCTCTAACATCAAGTAAAGATCGGTTGAAGTTGAGCCAAAAACAGAGCAAGTGATCCACACTCGGATCCACTATTCATCCGAACCCTCGGCTGTTTCTGGGTTAGTGGATCCGAGGTACTGTAGCAGCTCGGATCCGAGCTCGGATCCATACGGATCCGAGGCACTGTAGCAGCTCGGATCACTGGTCAGAAAAGGCTACTTTATACGCGTAAAACTCAATTTCACCTCCACCAACTCACATGTGAAGCTAGACATGTGAGAAACATTACCAGCTGTAAGGAGAAAGTGTAAAGCTTCATTTCTTGACCACCTTTCATCATTAAATAGCCAAATTCATTGCAAGAGAGAGGATCCAAGAAGAGATAGCAGAGATTGGAGTTCATAGCAGAAAAAGAGAGACATACGGGAGAAAGCTTGAAGCTGCAGAAATGTAGCTCTTTCATCTTCCTAGTATTAGTTTAGTTTAGTATAGAGTAGTATAGTTCATCCATTCTTGTTTATTATCTAGATTAGGATGAAAATGGAGGATGAAGAAGGCAAGGAAGAAAGCTCATGTGACAAGGGTTGTATTCCTTCCAAACTCTTTATCTTTTGTATTTGATTCCAAGTTTAGTTAATATACAAGTTCTGGATTTTGTGTTTAATATGTGTATCTAAAGTTTAAGCCTTGGGTTTGGTTGAACTTTCTATGATTGTTAGTGTTTATTATTTGGTTATTTGATTGCTATGATTTGAGCAAGTTATTTAGCACTTTGACTCTTTAAATCATGATTAATCTGGTACCATTAATTATGATTATCTAAGGTGTTGTTTCTGCAATGAAAATTGAGATTTAACACTAGTTCAAGAAGTGCTAAACATAAGGAGTACACTCACGAAAGTAGAGGTGCACTTATGTGGTTTTTAGTGATTCATATCATGTAATTTCATTGAAGAAATGAACTTGTAGCTAATTTCATAACCATGAAAATAGGTATGGATTAGTTATAGGTATAATTGATTCACTACGAAAGTAGGATTCAAATGCATAAGGAAATTACACCATAATTAACATAAATGTAGTAATTAATGATCCAAATATAACACTTGCATGAGTAGTTAGGGATACCACAACCTAAGGAGCTTTTATTTGTTATTTTGTATAATTTGAGTAGGTAAAATTTGTTATAATTCATTGATAGTCTAAATAATAGAGAAGCTTTAGTAGTACCGGTAATTGCAATCTTCCTTGTGGGATCGACCCTTAATACCCTATACTCGCTCACGATTCGTATACTTGCGATAAATCGCGTGTGGGGTGTTTAGGAGTTTATAAATGTAAAACTTGATTAGAATGAGGTTAAATTGATATGTATACCCTGCGCACGTCAGGCGGCGCCTTGGTAAATAAAACAACAGATGAAGCCAAACGACTGATCTCTAATATGGCTGAGAACTCTCAACAGTTTGGAGTCAGATCTGAGGGGGTGACTAGAAGGGTTAATGAGGTAAATCATTCTGACCTAACAAATAGATTAACTGAGCTAACTGCCTTGGTTCATCAAATGGCTGTAAGACAAGTACAAGCAGCTAAAGCATGTGGGATATGTGCTGCCCCTGAACATGCGACCGATATGTGTCCGACCTTTCAAGAAGACCCTCACGAGCAAGCCAGCGCCATGGGAGGTCTGCCTGGACCACCTCAAAGGAAAAATGACCCATATACGCCCACATACAATCCGAGGTGGCGAAACCACCCCAACTTCAGCTATGCTCTGAAACCCTCAAGTTTTTAATAACCATTCCAGTAGAGACCACCAGTACAACAACCATCCACATCTAATTCAGGTATATCCCTTGAAAATATGGTTAAATCACTAGCTAATAGCACTTGTCAAATGCAGTAGGACTCACAGAGATTTCAACAAGAGACTTGCGCCAGCATTCGAAATTTGGAGGCACAAATGTCACAACTGGCATCTTCAGTAAGCAACCTTGAGAATGGTTAAGGGAAGCTACCATCTTAGGTAATTCCCAATCCAAAGGATAATGCAAGTGCCATGCTTCTACAAAGTGGCAAAGAAGTGCAGTTCTCAAAATCGGAAGCAGCAGGAGTTGAAGATGAACAAGTTTCTAGGGAGCGTGAGGAGGAAAATGTAAGTCACCAGTAAAATGTTCCTAAGACATTTGATATTAACCATCTTTTTCCTGGCAGGTTGGCTAAAGCCAAGAAAGAGGAGTTCGAGAAGGAGATTTTGGACACCTTTAGGAATGTGGAAATCAACATCCCGTTGCTGGATATGATCAGGCAGTTACCAAAATATGCAAAATTTTTGAAGGGGTTGTGTACTAACTGGAACAAGTTGAATTTTCACGACAAAGTAAAGGTAGGTGAGAATGCGTCAGCAGTCCTTCAAAGGAAGTTGCCGCAAAAATGCAAGGATCCAGGTATGTTCACAATATCATGCATCATAGGTCAGAAGAGGATAGAAAGAGGTATGCTTGATCTAGGGACATCTATTAATATTATGCCTTTGTCAATATTTAGGGTCTTAAACTTAGGACCTCTAAAAGATACAACGGTAATAATTCAACTAACCGATAGGTCTAATGTTTACCCTGAGGGTGTAGTTGAAGGTGTCCTAGTGAAAGTTAATGACTTTATCTTTCCTGCTGACTTCTATAGTGTTGACATGAATGACGATAACTCAGTTAATTTAGTTGTACTTCTTCTGGGTAGACCATTCATGAGTACGACCAGGACCAAGATAGATGTGCATGAAGGCACCCTATCTGTAGAATTTGACGGGGAGACAATTACTTTTAACATTTTTTATGCGATGAAATACCCAGATGATATTGAGTCAGTTAATTATGTTTGTATCACTAATTCAATTGTGCAAGATCACCTTGAGCAAAATCTTATGGAGGATAAGCTGGAATTCGTGTTACAACAGAGCAAGACGAATGCGGACGTGGAGAGCGTGGATGAAGAGGATACTAAAGGAGCAATAATGTCGCTACATTCACTTCCAAAATTTCTTGTGAGGTTGGTCAACTCATATTTACCATTGCCTACTTCTAATGAGAGAATCTTGCCCTCTGTTGAACAGGCACCAGAGCTGGACTTGAAGGAATTGCCAAAGCATTTGAAGTATGCATACCTGGGAGATCATGGCACTCTGCCAGTCATCATTGCGAGTGATCTGATAGCAGTACAAGAAGAAAAACTCTTACGAGTGTTGCGAGAGTTTAAACCTGCAATTGGATGGACGTTGGCAGATATCAAAGGCATAAATTCATCCATTTGAATGCATCGCATTTTACTGGAGCCGGATGCAAAACTGGTAAGGGAACGTCAAAGGAAGCTTAACCCAGCCATGAAAGAAGTGGTAATGAAAGAGATTCTCAAACTATTGGAGTTAGGAATTATTTTTCCTATCTCCGATAGTCAGTGGGTGAGTCCAGTGCATGTCGTCCCTAAAAAGACCGGAATTACACTCGTGTGAAATGAAAAGAATGAGTTGGTACCAATGAGACTCCAAAATGGGTGGAGAATGTGCATCGACTTCAGGAAATTGAATGCGGCCACAAGGAAAGATCATTTTCCGTTACCGTTCATCGATGAGATATTTGAGAGATTGGCAGGTTAGTGTTTCTTTTGCTTCCTTGATGGATACTCGGGGTATTATCAAATTACTGTTGCCCAAGAGAACCAGCACAAAACTACTTTCACCTGCCCGTTTGGCACTTTTGCTTATCACCGTATGCCTTTCAGGTTATGTAATGCTCCAAGAACGTTTCAAAGATGCATGATGAGTATTTTTTCTGATATGATTGAAAACTGCATTGAAATATTCATGGTTGATTTCACAGTTTACGGTGATTCTTTTGATCAATACTTGCATCATTTAACAAAAGTTTTGCAACAGTGCATTGAAACGAATTTGGTCCTTAATTATGAAAAGTGTCATTTTATGGTGAAGGAGAGTATTGTCTTGGGCCATGTTGTTTCATCTAGGGGTATCGAAGTTGATAAAGCAAAAGTTGACTTGATTACGAGCTTACCTTACCCTACTAATGTCAAGGAGATTCGTAGTTTTCTTGGGCATACAGGTTTCTACAGATGATTCATCAAAGATTTCTCACGAATTGCACAGCCATTGTCCTGATTACTTCAAAAGGAGGCACCATTTGATTTTGAAGATGCTTGTAAAGTGTCCTTTGATACTCTAAAGAGCATGTTGACCACGACACCAATCATTCAACCTCTGGATTGGAGCCTGTCATTCGAGCTTATGTGTGATGCCAGTCAATATGTGGTGGGAGCTGTACTCGGTCAGCGAAGTGGGAAGTGTAGCCATGTCATTTACTATGCATTAAAAACTTTGTCGCTGGTTCAATGCAACTACACCACCACCGAAAAAGAGCTTTTCGTGATTGTTTTTGCTTTTGAGAAATTTTGATCGTATTTGTTGGGATCGAAAGTAACAGTTTTCTCTGATCATGTAACCTTGAAATACCTTTTGGTAAAGAAGGAGTCCAAGCCAAGACCCATTCGTTGGATACTCCTGCTACAAGAATATGACTGGGAGATCAAAGATTGAAAAATGGTGGATAATTCAGTGGCAGACCATTTAAGCCGATTGATTCGAGAAGATGAGGGAGTGCCCATATCCGAGGTATTTCCAGACGAACACTTGTTTCAATTTAGAGGTGAGGAACCTTGGTATGCTGATATTGTTAACTTTCTGGTCAATCACAAATTTTCAAGTGGTATGAGTTAGAATAAGAAGGATAAAATAATACAGAACTCTCAATATTACATTTGGGATGAGCCCTATTTGTGAAAAATAGGCTCTGACCAGATCATTCGTCAATGTGTTTCAAATGAAGAAATTTCCTCTATATTTACTTATTGTCATAGTTATGCTTGTGGCGGTCACTTTGGTCCTAAGAAAACTGCTTAAAAAATACTTGATTGTGATTTTTATTGGCAAACTTTGTTTCGTGATGCTTACTTGTTTTGCAAAAGATGTGAAAAATGCCAAAAGTTTGGGAGTTTATCTCACCGGAATGAAATGCCTCAGGTTCCTATGTTACTTTGTGAAATCTTTGATGTCTGGGGTATGAACTTCATAGCACCATTTCCCAGTTCTTTTGGCTTTCTTTATATTCTATTAGCCATAGACTATGTATCGAAATTGCTAGAAGCAAAGGATACCTGAACTAATGATTCACGAGTTGTTGCAGGATTTCTTAAATCCAACATTTTTAGTAGGTTTGGTGTGCCAAAAGCAATTATTAGTAATCAAGGTATTCATTTCTGCAATCGCACCATTGAAACATTGATGCGTAAGTATGGAGTTCACCATCGAATTGGTACTACCTATCACCCGCAGACCAACGGGCAAGCTGAGGTCTATAATCGCGAGATTAAAAGTATTTTGGAGAAAACGGTCAACCCAAATCGCAAAGATTGGAGTATCCGATTGGATGATGCCTTGTGGGCATATCACACAGTGTATAAAACACCAATCGGAATGTCTCCTTACAGGTTGGTTTATGGTAAGATGTGTAATTTACCTGTTACAATTGAGCATCGTGCGTTTTGGGCAGTTCAGCAGTGTAATTTGAACGCGGATAGAGATGGCAAGGAAAGGAAACTCCAACTTCAAGAGTTGGAAGAAATCCGCTTGGAGACTTACGACAATGCACGACTTTACAAAGAGCGCACAAAGTCCATCCATGACAGACTATTGTGTAATAAGCAATTTTTTATAGGTCAAAAGATACTTCTGTTCAACTCACGGATAAAATTCATGCCAGGTAAGTTGTTGTCCCGATGGATCGGACCATATGTTGGTGTCAATGTTTTCCCCAATGGTGTGGTTGAAATTAGAAGTTTAGAGACTAACATGCGCTTTAAGGTCAATGGTCATCGTCTCAAGCCGTTTATTGATGTTTCAGAAATTGGTGCTATGGAAGAGGTCCATTTGCTCGACCCCGGTTCTAATTAATTTGTTAAATTACTTTTGGTTTGGCCACAGACGTTAAATAGAGGCGCTACTTGGAAGGCAATCCAAGAGTTTCAATTTTTAGTCATTTTTGTGTTTTTATTTCACATTTGTGTGTTCAAAATCAGGTTGTTTGGGTTCCTATTGACAGAAATTCTTTATTGCAGGCCATGGGTGTGTTCTGTGCAGTTTTATTTTGGATTCGAGGCATAATTTTTGGGCAGGAGACTTTCCATTATAAGGCGTGCCTGCGCTTTATGTTAGGTGCACTTGGTGCTTTTGATGTTTTTGAAGATTGAGTAACAAAGGCTTGGGGTTTCCAAAGCGTGCCCACGTTTTGCAGGGATGCTCCAGAAGAGCTGTTCAAAAACAGGTAAACAGACGACTAGGGGTTCTAAGGCGTGCCCACGCCTTATGTTAAATGCAAATGGGCGCTTTTAAAAGATTGATGAACAGAAGACTTACGCTTCCAAGGCGTGCCCACGCTTCACAGCAACTCTCTTAGACATGTTACACAGAGATGGGCAGACGACTTCCGCATCCAAGGCATGCCCACGCCGCACAGTGAATCGTAACGGTCTTGTGACGAAGAGTTGGGCAGATGACTTACGCTTCGTAAGCCTGCCCACGCCTTCCTGCCACTGCAACAACATAATCCACTCTAAACCCTAATTTTTCTACTTTTCTTTTTCTTTTCTTTTCTTTTGCTTTTCTTCTTTTGTCTTCCCTGGTCTTCTCCCATCTTCGCCGCACTCTCAGATGCTGCCGTCACTGATCACCTGCCTCCTCAACGCACACCGCCATCGCCGCCGCTGCCCCCACGACCAGCGATGCTCATCAACGGCCACCGCGCGCCGCCGCCACTGTACTTCACCCCCGTGTGTCTCTCTCTCCCACGCGCAACCCACGGCCATCCGCACTAACAGCTGTCACAGTTTCTGCTCCACCTCCTCCTTGACGCGCACCGCTCCCCAGTCCTCTGGTCAAGCCGCGCCGCCCGCCGCCATTCATCTCTACTGGCGATTGCTCCCAAGACCCACAACGTAGCCCCGGCCATCCGCCACTACCCACGATCGCCGCACGTCACCACCTCCTTCTCCCGCATGGAATCCGCTCGCCGTGGCTGTCTCCCGCAAAGTTGCAAAGTGGTACCCCTAATTACTATCTTTTTGCCACTGGTGACTCGAATTTGGAGTTTTGTTGAAATATTTGACTCGAATTTGGCTTGAAATATTTGTTGGTTTTGTTGGGTTCATTTGATTGTTGACTGCATTTCGGGGGTCTCGTGTTTGCCCTTTCTTACTTTTATTGGCCTTGGTGACACCAGTGGGGCCTCAGGGTTTCTTCTCTATGAATTTTTGTTGACTATTAACTGTGGGTCTTGTCAAATGTGGTCCCTTATCTCCATTTTGTGCTTTCTTGTCGGCTTCTGTGCTTTTGAAATTGACATCTATGGCCCTATATAGCTTCAAAAAAAGCTACTCCATCTGAGGCATCGGATTCCAACCCTCGTAAGAGGCGGGCCCCGTTTCAACCCCCACTAGGTCCCGGTTAGGTCTATTTAGGAGTACTTTGTCTCCTGGGTGTGGGGGGAATCCTTAAAAAACCTCACCCCTGAGTAGAAGGAGCGGTTGAACACCTTGGTGGTGCATCCGTTCGCCCCGTGCAAGTGTTTCCATCCCCTGACTCTCGACCAGTTGAACATTGCTAGGGAGGTAGAGCAGTTGTTTTCTGCCATTGGGTGGGATCGGTATCTGGTTTGACTACCTCACGTATGAGCTTTGCTATGAGTTTTACGCCACTTTCCAATTTGAGAAGCTTGATTCTCTAGCTTTAGATACATAGGGGTGATCAAATATAGGTTACAGGATACCCCACAAGCTCATTCCATTAATGAGTTCAACTTGATCTTGGGGTTTGTAAGTGAGGACACCCTCACCTCCGGCACTTATATCAATAGTGCTTGCGATTTCACCCAACCTTTTGCGAGCAATTATATCGAGATATGGAAGGAGTGGTCCACGAATATTCAACTCTACGACCCGAGTCAGTCTAGGGCCTCGTATCTTAAGGATCCAGTGCTGAAACTCATTCACAAGTTTCTGGCCTATAACTTCTCGAGTCGGAAGGATTCCTCCGGCACTCTCGTCAAACCTGAATTCTATTTTCTCTGGTGTATGCGTAATAAGGTGCAGGTCAACTTTGGCTGTTGGGTGGCCAGTCAGTTACAGTCCGTCCTCCGCAAGCGCCATATGTCCTTGATTATGGGTTTACTCATCACTCACTTGGCCTTCCGTTTGCGGGTGTTGGACCTTGATAAGGACCACAGACTCACCTTGGCTGGCGAGCTTGAGCCTTTGGACCTACACAGTTTGGAGCGGATGGGTGTTTTTCACAAAGTGGGTGATACATATCAGATAATGCCTTCAGGAGATGATGTGCCCCAACCCCGGGTCCCTCCCACTGCGCCCACCTCAGAGGCTGATCAGGCGGGTCCTTCTTTCTCCGCGGCTCCATCTTCTTGGGACATCCAATTCCGTTCTTTACAGGACTCCATTTATGAGTTGGGCGGCCGAGTTGAGCATTTGGATGAGCGTCTCGCAGCCTTGCAAGTCAATTCTACCATTCAGATAGAAAATCTAGCAGCCTTCTTTGCCCACATTGACTTTCAACCGCCTCATCCTCCTCCCTCATAGTGCTTTCGTGCACTCGTTTGGCCTTCAGGGAAGCTCTAATTCCTCTCTTTTTTATTTGTATTTTTCTTTGCTCCATTGAGGACAATGTGGGTTTCTGGTGTGGGGAGACGTAGTTCTAACTCTTTAGTTCTAGCTCTTTTCGTTTGATAGGAAAACAAAACAAAAAAAAGAGGAAAAAGAAAATCCAAAAATATGTATGTGATGAGTTCATTTGGCTACAGTTGAAAATGTCTAGAACTTAATGCTATGATGATTGCAATTACTCTACAAGCATGAGCAGTGATATTATGTGGGCCATATGTCTTGTCTTCTTGATAATGGAATTGAATGATGAATTTTGCAAGACTTGACAATTAATATCCTGTTGTGAGCTGTCAAGCCAATGAGCGTTGCATTGATAACTGCTCTATGTTCTTTCATTGAATGATATCACACATGATTTCATTGTTCTAGAACTTGTTTTGTTATGTATATCAAGATCACATTCTTGAATTTGATGCATTAGAATGATAAGGGCACTTAGGTTAACCATTTTTGGACTTTCTAAAGACCGCCGCCAATTATATCTCCCTTAGTTGACCATGGTTGAGCCTAGACCTTTTCTTTGTTTAATAGTCCATTTTGTCACCCGTAACCCCATTGTGTTTGAACCCTTTTTGTTTTTACCCCGTGTCAAAGGAATGATTTGATTTCATTGCATGATGATTTCGAATTGGGTTGAAAGGGGATGATTGAATTTACCAAGAGTGTCTATATTTCCATGTAGTTATGCGTATTTGAAAAGGACAAAAGAAGAAAAAAAAGAGAAAAAGAAGAAATGGAACACAAAAAGAATAACAAAAAGGAAAAAAAAAGAGAAGAAACAAAAGAGTTCTGAAGTGCTATTGTCAATATGTGTTCTGTTGAGATAATTGGGTGAAACCCTTTATTGTACTGGCACTTGCTAATTTTTTAGAGAAATTTATGGGTATGCTTTGGAAAGATCATTTGAATGAAGAAGGAAATTTGAATCCATGCAGTGGGTCACTAGTCTTTGCTTTGACATAATGAGCCTAAATTACCTGTTTGATCCAACCCGTGCCTGAACCCCATTACAACCCGCAACAATAACCTTTGATTTTTGCATTAAATTTGGTTTCAGTGGTGGCGATGTGATATATTAGCAAGCATATGGTAACATCATTTTATCGTATGGTGAGAGTGACCCTTTTGTGCCCCATGTCAGGTGGTGAGTAATCATATTCCATTCTATAAGAGAGGATTAAGTCTTGAAATTTTTGAATTTGATGACATTGTTAGGAGGATGGGACACTTGAGCTTGCATGATTGAACTGCTACATATGTGTAGCTATAATTGTATCTCTGAGTTTTGAGAAGCTTGAGGACAAGTATTGTCTTGGTGTGAGGGGATTTGATAGTGAGACAATTGTACATTTTATTTGATGGTATTTGGTCTCAATTTTGGCCACTTATTATGCAAAGTAATAGGGTTCTGCTCATAATTGGTATTTGTGTCAGTTGCAGGCAATTGGTGTCAAAAGTGGTGAAAAGAGGCCAAATTCCAGAAGACTATTCATTCCAAAGCGTGCACACGTCAGAGATCGCAGAGTGACGTCCAAAAAAGAAGGACCGCAGGACTTATCCCTGGAAACCGCCACTATTTTTGGGAGATATGTTCTGAAGTTGCGTGGGATTAGGAAACATCTTCAGAGAATCTTTTGGCAACAACTCAAGGAGGAAAATAAGGGAAGCTATCCTTCGTAGATACAAACACGGATTTGGCTAAAGGAAGCGGCGGTGGAAAACACTTTAAATAGAAAAGCAACAGACTAGCAGTTTATTTTTTTTTATTTTTGTCTTTATCTTTTGCTTCGGAACGTGAGTTAGAGACTAGCGCTATACCTTTTACTTTTTCATCAACTAAATTCCAGAAAAGCTTTCAATTGCACCATCGTTATGAGGCAAGGCTAGATTCCTTTATCTAGTTGAGGAATAATCAAGACCCGGTGCACGGACAATTGTGAGATCTTTTTAATTGTTCTGCGCTATTTTAAAATTCTGTGTTAGTGGGTATTTGATTATTTCTTGTTTTAATAGGCTATTATTGTTTGGATCTATTGGATTAATGTGGCCAGCTATTCAATTGTCTGAATGGTACATTGCCGATTAAGACGGTGGTGTGTATCACTTGCTCGTCTTAAAATTAGTGGCAAACAACACAATTTAATTGCCTCGCAAGTAATTTAATCTGTGTTATAGGAATAGTTAATCTAAGTTAAATGAACCCGCATGTGTATTTGTTAAATAGAATTGGGTCTCTCTAATTCCTAAAGTTGTGAATAGATTAAATCCTACGAGCGTCTCTGAGGTTATCTATTTTACAAGGGAGTAGTTTAATAGCGTCTCTGGACTACCATATAACTAAGGAGAGATTGGTAGTTTGACGGTTGCTGAATTGCTAGAACCAATTTACTTACGAAGGTGTGAATTATTCCAGGTATCCATGATCAATTGCGTGAGTCGGTGCCGAAATTATTTCCTTGACTAGGTTTTGTCAATTAATTGTTTATTATATCCTTTAGCTACTGCACTATTTACGAAGTGGAAATTCAGTACCCTTACATCTTTAATTTGTTCTTTATATCTCCCTTCCTGAAACCCCCCCCCAAATTATCTGTGTAATTAATCTGCCAGTTTCCTGAGAAGACGACCCTGCTCACCACTGTATGCATTTAGTTTTGAGAGTAGATATTGATATAAATTTTATTTTTGGTAGTTTGACAGACACCAGTATTGTTTATTTTTATGCTAGTGACTTGTTTATCATTAAATTATTATGTACTTAATATTTTAATAGTGATTTATTTCGTGTCGGAACCTATTAAACTGGTATTAGAGTGGGATTCATGATTGGATCTTGATTGACTATTGGCATCAGATGTTTGAATCCTATCAAACTAAATATTTTTCCTTCTATTCAAAAGGATGTTGTTATTTTGAGATCTAACAAAACGTTTTATTAATGGCTAGGAAAATGATTTACAGGCATTGGTGCTCTATTGGGACTTAGAATTGTCAACTACAAAAAATCAAATATAGAAAGCAGAGTTTTACTATTTAGGTCCTACCTAATCATAGAAACTAAACCTTAATCTTCTCTAGAGCTGCAAGAGCATCTTTCATGCCGATCCTTTCTTTAAGGGATTTTGCAGTGCAATGTAAAGCCAATTCCATGACTAAAGAAACACGCTCCAATTTTCCTGTGAAGTTCTCTTCATTTGGCTTTAGTAAGTTAGCATCCAGAACTTCAATTATACACTATGCGACATGGAGTCTTTTATCCAAAGTTTGAGACTCGAATTTCCTGTAAACTTTTCATCACTGGGCTTTGTTCTCAAAAAAGTTTCCATCAATATGATTCCAAAACTATAAACATCGCACCTTGTTGATACTAGTCCTTCCAAACCATATTCTGCAGTAGTAATCCATTGTCTTTAAAGAATCAATTACATCCTCTGTTGCAAAGGATTTGAAGCAAAATTGGAATTTAAAATAAAATTGAAGAGTTAGTTTTAGACTTTACCCGGTGCAATATAACCAAAGGTGGCGAGCGTCCTTGTGTAGATAATGCTATCATCTTTATCCATAAAGTCAGTTACATGAGCAACCATTTCTGCATCTAGCAGGGCATTACTAGGCTTCAAATCGCAATGAATCACTGGTGTCAAGTAGCCATTATGAAGATAATCAATTGCACATGCCACATCTATCATTATGTTTAATCTCTACATTATATCCAAGAAATAGTTGTGGGAATACAACCATTTTTCAAGACTACCATTAGGCATGAATTCAAGAACTAGAGCTTTGAAATCATTATTATCGCGACTGCCAAGTACTTTTGTGAGATTTTGATGGTGAACGTTGCGAAACGCTTCACATTCTCTTTGAAACTCCCTAGTGAAATTTTCACTTGTAAATTGAACACTTTAACCACCACTAGCATCCTATCTTTTAAAACCCCTTTGTAGACAAATCAGCAACTCCCTGTGCCAAGCAAATTGCTTTCCTCGTAACCATTAGTTGCTTGTAAAAGTTCATAATATGAAATCCTTTGTAAAGTTCTGATCTCCAATATCCCTTCTATCCTATCAACCTCAGTTTTGTTTCGATACCTTAGAAATACTATTGTTAATTTTGTTAGGAAATTGGGTTTTTTCTTTTAGGTAGGTTTCTTGTTTTGTGTGGAAGTAACTAGTTTCCTAATTGGCTTTAGTTACTTGAAACAGTAGCCAAGAAATTTCCTATTTAGTTTAAAATTAGAAGTTATTTCCTATTCTATGCAAGTCCAGGAACTAGAATTGGTTTCCTGTTGTTATTTGGGTTTTGACCAAATAATGTTATCTATAAATAAGTGGGTTGGCATACTACACAACAAAAACACAAGAAGACACAAGGACATCATGTAGCCTTATACATGGGGTATGAAAGAGGGTTCTTGGGAGATGAGAGATGGTTTATAAGGGTTGAATTTGGATTCAAATTGTATTTTTGTATAGGATTTTCCTCTCATAATAAAGAACAGATTTCTCTCCGTGGACGTAGGCTCAATAGTAGAGTCGAACCACGTTAAATATTATATGTTGTTTATCTTTCATGTTTGTGGCTTGTTTGTCATTAAATTGTTGTGTACATGATATCTCAATAGTTGTGTGTTCCGCGCTTGAATCCTAATAAGCAGTATCAGAGTTTTGTTGTTCAAGATTGGATCCTGGTTAACTATTGAGATCAATTGGATTGGCAGCTGTTACCAATTAAACAATTTAATGGGTTATGTCCTTGTTTCAACGGTTTGGCAAAAAACATTGAAGGTGAAGAATGGAAAGTTGAAAAGTATGGACACTTGACGGTAAATCTGGGCAGGTGATTCAAAAGTCAAGAAAAAGGCGGAGTCCAATATTGATTTTAGACGTAAATCGGTGGAGACTTTCTCACATCTCCAATGGCAGTTGATACTTCATCCCGGTGAATTTTAGATTTTGGTTATGTTTTTTGGGTGATATGGCACATGTCCCAAATAAACAAAGAGATCTAATTTCCATTCATCAGAAGACTCTGACAGTTACTAGTTTTTCGTTTTAGGTGGAGTCTTGGAAACCATACAGGGCGAGATAGTCGTAAAGATGGGAAGAAGTATGGTGATTTTACCACTTGGTTACCTCAATGATTAGGGTTAGAGCTCACAAAAGAGAATGTCGGATTGCAAGTGGTGATGAGAAGAAATCCTGCAAAGGGAGATGGTGAATTGAAACACCTTCTTACGAGTCAACTGGAGGTTGAATTCGGAATAACTACACAGGTTCATTTGTTAGAAAACACAAGTTCATTTGGTATCAAGATTGTTTGATTCGAGTGTGTAGTTTGATCCCATATTATTTGGTAGTTGAAGGCAAATGGTTGCTAAAAGAAATTTTCGCCAAGGTGGAGATTTGTTAGAAAAAAGGTGGAAAAGAAATCCTGCAAAGGGAGATGGTGAATTGAGACACCTTCTTATGAGTCAACTAGAGGTTGCATTCGGAATAACTATATAGGTTCATTTGCCGATTGAATCAATGTGGTATCAAGACTGTATTGATTCGGGTGTGTAGTTCAATACCATATTATTTGGTAGTTGAAGGCAAATGGTTGCTAAAAGAAATTTTTGCCAAGGTGGAGATTTGTTAGAAAATTGGTTTAATTTCTTTTAGGTAAGTTTCTTGTTTTGTGTGGAAGTAACTAGTTTCCTAATTGATTTTAGTTACTTGAAGTAGTAGCCAAGAAATTTCCTATTTAGTTTAGGATTAGAAGTTATTTTCTATTCTATGTAAGTCTAGAAATTAGAATTGGTTTCCTGTTGTTATTTGGATTTTAACCAAATAATGTTATCTATAAATAGGTGGGTTGGCATACTACATATCAGAACACAAGGAGACATAAGGGCATCATGTAACCTTATACATGGGGTGTGAGAGAGGGTTCTTGAGAAATGAGAGATGGTATACAAGGATTGGATTTGGATTCAAATTGTATTCTTGTATAGGATTTTCTTCTCATAATAAAGAACGGGTTTCTCTCCGTGGACGTAGATTCAATGGTGGAGTCAAACCACGTTAAATATTGTGTGTTGTTTATCTTTCATGCTTGTGGCTTGTTTGTCATTAAATTATTGTGTATTTGATATTTCAATAGTTGTATGTTCCGCACTTGGATCCTAACAAAGGTTATAGCCATTAATGCTGCTCCAATGCCTAATGTAATTAATATCACATGAGATGTTTTCTTCCTGGTTGACTTGTGATCTATGGAAGTGCTACATGGAGGAACAAGAAATCTTGTAATACCACATAGCCCTCCATTAGACATGAATGCTTGACTCGTGAAGTTTTTGAAAGGACCATCGAATGGAATTTCACCCCGTAAATTGTTTAAAGAAAGATTGATGTAACTGAGAAATTGAAGTGCCACCATGGACTTTGGGATTAGACCTAAAAGATTATTATTGGATAAGTCCAAGAACACCAAATTTGATATGTCACCCATCGAGTCTGGAGTAGATCCTTGTAGCTTATTTTCTGCCAAAGAAAGTGTTAGTAGCATTTGCAGATCTCCAATTGAGCTCAGAATGTGTCCTGAGATATGATTTGCTGACAAACTAATATATGTTGCTGCCTTCAAATTTTGAATTTCTTTAGATAGTATGTCACTGAAGAAGTTGGAAGACAGGTTCAATGCCAAGAGATTGTCGAGGTTCCATACACTAGTTGGTATGCTGGAGTTCAATGAGTTTTCGACAATGCTGAGATATCTCAAAGAAGTCATGTTACCTGTACATGAAGGAAGTGAACCGGAAATTTGGTTTTTGTGCAAATACAAATTGTACAAGCTCTTCGAGGCGCAAATATCTTCTGAAACGATTCCAGTCAAAAGGTTTTCATTGAGAGATATACCTTGGAGGTCTTGAAAACCTTCAATTGTTGTTGCAAAATATCCAGTTAAGCGATTTTTGGACAGAGCCAATATCACTAAGCTGCTCAAATTTTCAAGTCCTTGTGGAATATTTCCCCTGATTTCACAATTGTATGCATAAATTCTTTCTAAAGAGGCTGAAAGATTTCCAATAGATAAGGGAAGACTACCATTCAAAGGATTATCAATCATACCCAATCTTGTTACATTTTTGCAATTTGTTAGGGAAGTGATGAAGCTCAACTCAGAAGATGAAGGTTCACTTGTAAGATTATTCACCCTGAAATCCAATTTTTTCAGATGCTTTAGACCTCCAAGCGACATGGAAATCAAGCCACTGAATTTGTCATTAGATAAGTTTAAGTAAGCTAGTTTTGAAGCATTTGATATGGAGGGTGCTATCACTCCATCAAGGTCATTAAGGCTCAGGTAGACAGTTTCCAAATTGGGTAATCGACTACCCATGCTTGATGGAAGATTGCCAGAGAGATGATTTCCCACCAATGAAAGAATTACCAGAGTTGAGATATTGAATATTTCAACTGGTATTGGACCAGTTATGCTGTTGACTATCAAGCTGAAATCTTCTAGCTTGCTAGATTGCCTACCTTGTGATATTGTGCCTATTAAATTAGTGTTTTTAAAAATGTTTATATCTAGAAATAAAAATGTTTGTGTCTAGAAATAAGCTGAAAACATGAGCACACCTATTGGAAGGTTCTACCATTTCTGGGAAATTGCCATACATACCTGTGAACTTATTATGCCCAAGGTAGATTCTCGTGAGAAATGTCAGATTCCCAATTGCTCTTGGAATGGTTCCAGTGAGTTCATTTTCTTCTAAAGTAAACTCTTGAAGTGCCAAGCATTCAAGTAAACCTGTTGGCATTTGGCCATGCAATAGGTTTCCATATAGGTAAAGCCCTTCAATGTTTGGAAGCCTATGGCACATATTTTCTAGAATGGTGCCATTTAGTTTATTAACTTTCAAAGAAATAACCCTCAAGGATGAGATATTGAATATGTTTGTCGGTATAGAGCCCATAATCTGGTTATCGTGAAGGTATAAATATTCCAAGATATGTAGATTATTGATCTCTTCTGGAATTTCACTTGCAAAATTACATGATAAATTGTCAATTTTTACTACATTATTCCGCTCCCCTAATTTGACATCTTGTATAACTGTCAAGTTGGTGAAACCAAGATACAACCGCTTGAGCATTGTCAGATTGCCAAATTTTCTTGGTATAGAGCCCTCAAACTAGTTTTCCTCCAAACCTAACATCTTTAAATTGCATAGGGCACCAACTGTTAGGGTGGTTGTTTATATTAATCTTTTGGTGAAAATCATCATTTATTAAAGCCAAAATCTATATGGTGATTGTTAAGAAATAAATTGACAGTAAAATTGTGAAAGCGTACCTGGATTCATATTGACAAACTGGTATTTAAATCCTTGGAGATTTTGGGGTGGATTTCCAGGTCAACACGTATTTGCCAATCATTAAGAGAACCCTTTAATTTCTCTCTGATATTTTTTTTTACGATGGGATATCGGAAAAGAACTATTTTGTAGTACTAGAAAATACGACAATAAGAATCCGTGCGATCTAAGAACCATAACCCTATTTATAGATAACATTCTGTTACCTTTTGAATTCTTATTTCAACCCATCATAAAAATAAAAAATACTCTTAAATCTCTTCATATTAAAGGCCCACACCCTATTAGATACATTAAACTCAAATCATATTTGATCACTTTAATTGGATTTAATGTTATTTGACAATTTGCAATACATAATTATTCATATATAAGTCTAACGTTGGATTAAGAATCCAACAATATCCCACTTGGACTATATGTGTATCCTTAGAATTATGTTTTGCAATTAACCATATGAACTCAACTTTATTGTCATTATCAAAATGTATCTGTAGCCAATTTGATCCATCAATTACATCAACATAGGATCAAAGCGGTCTTTGTTATAGTTTCGTAACTCGACCCATCAATGATCACATATATTGATATAATTGAATGACATAAATCATGATATGGATATGTAACATGGAAATTTCATGTAATATGATCATAACATGCCTATTTTCAACTAGTCCATCTTAAATTTTTATGAAATCAAGCCATAACAAAGTCAGAGTGTAAATAAATTCAAACTTTATTTATGTATAAAATATTCTTAAAATATTAATAACCGAATCGCAAGAGTATTTAAAATAATAAATTCTCACTAAAACTGTACATCATTTAATAACACGACATCCATACGAGCAGGGTGCTCATGAAACATTTTGGGTGGCAATCTCTTAATAAACAGATCCGCAACCATGGCGTTTGTTCCGATATGCTCTATCAATAACTGTCCACTTTGTACTCTTTTTTTAACAGTCAGAAACTTGACATCTATATATTTAGATTTTATCGAATTTCTGTTGTTTTGGAATATAGAACCGCTGACTTATTGCCACAACATAATTTGAGTGATTTTTTAATACTATCCATTATACGAAATCCTGTGATAAAATTTTGCAATCAAATTTCATGGTTGGGTGCCTTATAACAAGTTATAAACTCTGCAGTCATAGTAAAAGATATTATAAAAGACTGTTTAGCACTCTTCCAAAATATGACACCTCCAACCAATAAGTCAATATAATATAATGTTGACTTCATAGTATCTTAGCATCCAGTATATTCGGAATCAGTAGACCCATGATCTCGAGTTTATTTGATCTCCGATACGTGAGTATGTAGTCTTTTATTTTTTGTAAATACAACAAGACTCGTTTAATTGCTTTCCAATGATCTAATCTAAGGTTGCTTAAATAGCTAACCAACATCCCATTATATATATACAATATTCGGACGCGTACAAATTTGAACATATATCAAACTCTCTACTGCTGACGCATAAGGAATCTTTTGCATCTCTTTTTTCCTCAAAAGTATTCTTAGAATACTGTTCAAGACTAAACTTGTTTCCTTTAGCCACAGGGGTGTCACCTGATTTACAATTTTACATGCTATATCTTTTTAAAAATCTTTTCGATATAACTCTTTTGTGATAGTTTCAAAATACTCCGAGAGCGACCCCGGTATATCTGTATGCCTAACACAAAAGATGCATCACTAAGATCTTTTAACTCAAAATTTTTAGTTAGAAATCTCTTGATTTCATGCAACAGACCTATATCGTTGCTGACAAGTAAAATATCATTAACATACAATACCAGAAAAATATACTTGCTCCCATAGAATTTATAGTATATACAATTATCTACTAAATTCATCTCAAAACCAAATGAGATGATCACTTGATGAAATTTGAAATACTATTGTCGAGAAACTTGTTTGAACCCATAGATGAGTTATTTAAATTTGCAAACCATATTTTTTAGATCTCTTAATACAAAATTTTCTGGTTGTACCATATAAATCGTCTTATCAATGTCACCATTGAGAAACGCTTTTTTACATCCATCTAGTGTAATTCAAGATTAAAATGCGCCACTAATGTCATGATAATTCTAAAAGAATCCTTTGAAAAGATCGAAGAGAAGGTTTCTTTATAGTCGATACCTTCTTTTTATATAAATCCCTTAATGACAAGACAAATTTTGTATCTTTTCACATTGTTTTTTGAATTTCTCTTGATTTTAAATATCCATTTACAACCAATGGGTTTCGCACCTTCTGACAATGGGACAAGATTCTAAACATCATTGTCTTTTATAGATTTAATCTCTTCATTCATGGCATCGATCCACTTTTGAGAATTTGAACTTTTTATTACTTGACGAAAATTGATTGAATCATTTTCCATCAATCCAGTGTCATTCTCATGTTCCTAGGAAAAGACAATGTAATCATCTGGTATTGCACTTCTCCTTTCTCTAATGAATTTTCTTAATGGCATTGGTTCTTGGAAATAAAGATTTTGTTCTTGTGTAATAGTTTGTTCTTCGATATTGTCTTGATTCATTATGTCATGATCAAGGTCAGGAATGGGATCTTGAACAAGATCAATAACACTTGTAGGAATATTTACATATTTCTCTTTAAAAATAATATCCCTTATTGTATTTTCTCTCTCAAATTCGACATCCTCAAAGAACTAGGCATTTTCTATTTCGAAAATCGATTTAGTCGTGGGATCATAAAACTTGTAACCCCTAAATCTTTCAGAGTATCTAATAAAATAATAACTAATCATTCTTGAATCCAATTTCTTTTCATTTGGCCTATAAGGCGTTACCTCAACTGGACATTCCCAAATATATAAATGCTTTAAACTGAGCTTTTTCCTTGTCCAAAACTCATAAGGGGTTTTGATAGTTGTTTTAGTTGGAACTCTGTTAAAAATAAATGCTGTAGTTTTAAGTACTTCTCCCCAGAGTGACTCTGATGAAATAGAATGACATATCATACTCCTTACTATATCTTTAAGCATTCTATTTCGTCTTTTAGCTATACTATTCATAGTGGGTGAATCCAGTATAGTGTACTGTGGGACAATATCGCATTCCTCTAAATATTTAGCAAATGGTCCTGGATCTTGTTTACCTGAACCGTCATATCTATCATAGTACTCACCATTACGATTAGATCTGATACTTTTAATCCTTTTGTTGAGTTGGTTCTCAACTTCAACTTTAAAATTTTTGAACACGTTTAGTGACTGTGATTTTTTAGAAATGAGATATATGTAGCCATATATTGAAAAATCATCTATGAACGTTATAAAATATTGTTGACCATTCGAAACACATGTAGGAAATGACCCACAAATATCTATATGTATAAGTTCTAAAATATCTAAGGACTTATTAGTTTCAAATCTCCTTTATTGGTTTGTTTTGCTTTTTATACAATTAACACAATCATCAAAATCTGTAAAATTCAAGAGGTCGAGAATTTCATTTGACACAAGTCTTTCCATTCTCCGTTTGAAGATAGGTTCCAATTTCTTGTACTATAATGCAGCTGAATTCTCCTAAGTTAATTTTCTCTTTACTCCTCTAGTACTCAAATGTAGAAATTCATTAAATGAGATAATTGTATCAGTTAAATATAGATTATCGTAGTGCATTAAAGAGCCAGAACCAACCAATTTTGAATCATGAAACAATTTAAATTTTTTATTTTCAAATGAACAAAAATAACCAAAATTTTCCAAAACAGAAATAGAAATTAAATTCCGTCGAAAAAATGGTACAACAAATGTTTCATTAAAATCCAAATAAAATCCGGTCTTTAATAATAATGTAAAAACCCCTATTGTCTCAACTTGAATTATTTTGCCATTGCCCACGTAGATATATCTTTCATTATCATTAGCTTTTCGGTAATTCAGGCAACCCTTCATAAACACACTGATATGAGTTGTTGTACCAAAATCTAACCATTATGTGTGTCTAGGATATATCTTTCATTATCATTAACCTTTTGATAATTCAGGCAACCCTGTATAAATACACTGATGTGAGTTGTTGCACCAAAATCTAACTATCATGTATGTCTAGGTACCAAAGTTAAATTAATTTCAGAACAAACTAAATTAAGAAACATATCTTTCGTAGCACGCCAGGCGTGATAGTTGGTGCAATACTTCTTTTTATACCCTTCCGCAGAAACAACTATTCTTTCCCTGATCAACTAATTTCTTTTGTTATTTCTTTTGTGGTGTCATATCTGCAGGTTATTTGTTCTTCTTTCTCTTACGCTCCTTGCTTTTATTATTAGTGATTGACACCGGATAAGTACTCTCTGTCTGATCTTGCTTCAACTTTTCTTCTTCTTCTGCGAGTGTGAAATGAGCTCATTTAGGGATCAAATCTCTTTTTGACAGTTGTAACTCACTTTAAATTGGTTAAATTGTGTATGAAGAGATATTAAAATCAAATGCACTAATAACTCTTTAGAGAGTGCCAATTTGAGTGCATTTAATTTTGAAACAAGATGAGATATTTCCATGATGTACTCTCTGATATTACTTTTACCACTATATTTCATTGAAACTAGACGTGTCAAAAGCGTACTAATTTCAGTCTTTTCGTTCTTGACAAACATTTTTTTAATGTACTGAAGGAATTCTTTAGTGGTTACTGACGTTTCTGACATTGTTTATCTGAATCTTTTTGGAACGGCCTTTTTAATGATCATCAGACACATGCGATTTGATCTCTCCCATCTTTCCTTATCCCTCTTTTCATCAGAGGTATTCTGATCTGTAAGATGTGAGGTGGAATCATCTCTTAACGCAAAGTCGAGATCCATTATTCCAAATACTATCAAGAGATTTTCTTTTCAAGACTTGAAGTTTGTGCCATTCAGCATAGGAATATTATTGATGTTGATAGTAATATTTGTAAGATCGTTCGCAACTGAACAAAAAACATAATATAATTAAAACAAGTTCACATAGACCACAATAATAATAAATTCAAATAAAGGTAACCCCATCTCAAGATACCGATATTCCATTAATATTTTATTTTTGGACAAAAATATTAACTTCTAAATCATATCTTGCCGCAGTAATAAACACTGACAATAATAACATATCAAAAAATAAATTTTTCTTTGGGTTAATTTATAATTCAAATGTAAAAATCTGAATAATTATCGCATGTTTATTACCACAAGTGCACATACAATTTTATTAAATATTGACATTTCTTTGGGCCGATCAATATTCACAAAATCACAAGTACCCAACTAGTTATATTCTAAAATAAATTAATTTTTACAATAGAGGTCACTTTGGTGGTATATTATTTTAATTAATTTATTCCAAAAAATATATAATCATATAAATATTTAAATTTAAAATTGCACAAATTACACTAAAATTTTGATCAAAGTCAATTTTGGTCAATTCCGATCAAAACGTGGTCAAATCTGGTCAAACCAATCAATTGGATCAAGACTTATTGGACCAAAAGTTCATATCCTTAATTTGACCCACATTTATCATTCAAACCCAAAATTTTCTTGAAATCCATAAATACTTTGTAAAACTATATATTTAGTGGACCAAACATATGGACTTTTGTAGGGGTTAAATGTCTTGTTTATCTTTATTAGGGTTCACTCAAATTAGAGAAACTCTAATTTTCTTAACATAAATATTGATAAGTAAGGAAACCAGTCAAAGTATCCAATTGTAAACAAATTGAGCTACAAAGGATCATATTGAATATCAATCTGTATAATAATGAATCGATATAATAAACAATGAATTGGTCAACCAAAACATCATAGCAAACAACCAAAAGTTTGGTTACAGTGGCTTCTGACCGAAGACATGAAGTCACGAGAACAATCATAAAGACATTATTCATAAAGACATCTATCAACATCATGACTTGACATTATGGCAATCAACGTCGTGACTTGGTATTAAGAAAACAACGAGTCTGGATTCAGCGGCCATGCAAACAAAACTAAAAGCGATTGCAGTTTTTTTTTTTTGATTGTCCTAATGTCATTCACACGTTGAATCCAGCATAAACAAAGAAACGGCCACGGGATTCAATTTGGATTGTGTTTTATTTCCCCAATTTTATCTGCTTACATCATCATTACAATTTTCAATACACCTTTTTATCTTCCCAATTACCTTTTTATCTCACACACATCACATCACAAAAAGTGTTACAGTAAAAATATTTCAAATAAAACACAATCCAAACAAACCCCTTGATATAAACAAATTAAGCAATCAAGACAAATAAACTTGATTCTCGATATACGTATCAACTAATCATAGTTTTAACAAGTATCTTGATGGCCGATCCTTCACCAGTATCATACACAATTAATCTTAAAAAAAATACTAAATCCAAATTATGCCCTAATAATCAACCATATCCTGTTCTGATACCACTTGTTAGGGTGGTTGTTTATATTAACCCTTTGGTGAAAACCATCACCTATTAAACCCAAAATCTATATGGTGATTATTAAAAAATAAATTAACAGTAAAATTGCAAAAGTGTACCCGGATTCATATTGACCAACTGGTATTTGAATCCTTAGAGATTTTGGGGTGATCTTTCAGGTTAACATGTATTTGCCAATCTTTGAGAGAGTCCTTTAATTTCTCTCTGGTATCTTTTTTGACGATGAGATATCAGAAAAGAGATATTTTGTGGTACTAGAAAATACGACAATAAGAATCCGTGTGACTTGGGGACCATAACCCTATTCTTATTTCAGTCCAACGTTAGATTAAGAATCCAACACCAACCCCTTCTGGAATTGAACATGTGAAAATACAATGAACTCATGACAAAAATTTGCAAGAACTTGAGTCATTAATAATTAATTGAAAACCACATATCATTCATCCATCGGCTTACTCATTTCTATAACAGAGTTGATGACTAAAGTTATACCTACCTCTCAAATTGTTGCCACCAAGATATAATAATTCTAGTGTCGTCAAGTTCCAAATTTCTTTTGGAATGAGCCCACGAAAGTTGTTGTAGGACAAAAGAAGTATTTCAAGTCGTAAACACCGAGGTAAGCTAGATGGTATTTGGCCACTTAACTTATTCGAAAACAAACTTAGCTTTTTCAGTTTTGGAAGATTGAGACATACATCAGTAGGAAGATTTCCAAACAGGCTATTTTGTCCAAGCGCTATAGTTTCTAGCGTTGATATGTTGAAGACTGAAGATGGTATGGGGCCATTAAGTTGGTTGTTTTCAATGTCTACATACTTCAGGCTATGAAGATTTCCAATCTCGTCCGGAATGATTCCTTGAATGGAGTTGGATGATAGAATCAAGATTTCAAGCTTTAAAAGGTTGAACAGAGAATGAGGGATCAAACCTGTAAAATTAATTTTTTTCAGATTCAAGTATTTGAGGCCGGATAAGAAGCTAAACCAGGAAGGAATTTGTCCAGTGAAGTTATTGAAACTTAAATTGATCACCCGTAGTCTGTGCAAATAAACAATCTCCTGAGGCAGACTTCCCTGGAATCTGTTGCCACTCAAATCCAGAGTAACAAGAAATGAAAGGTTTCTGAGTTCTTGAGGAATGGTGCCTGTAAGGCCCATGTTTGAAATATTTAAGGCAATCTCCATTCCAGATGCATGTAGATGTAGAAGTAGTCCAATTAATTTTCAGATGATTGCGAGGGTCTGCAGTGAGATGGGATTTTAAAGCGAGAAGAGCAGATTGATCGGTGGTGATGTTGTTTGTTGCAATGATTGAGCAAGTCGTCAAACAAAGTATCAACAAATGAATCAAAAAGCATGTTTTGTGAGTTTTCTTCATATGATCAAATTGTAATTTCAGACCAGAAGGCTATACTTTCTTGGATGAGAGCAGAGGTCAACTTAAATTTTCTTCGGATCCTTGACCAATTATATCTGATTTGTTGTAATTTAATTTTGTATACTAAGTCAATAATGTTGGGTACTAGTTATATATTTAGTGCCTGGTTTTTTAGTCCAAGTCATTACTGCAATTTATTTGAACGGATTCCAATTCCCTCGTATACGACAATTATGCCCTGATACTTTAGCCAGGTTTAACTATAGTCAATCATGTTTGAAATTTAATATATGCGCAGCCTTATGATTTCACAGCTTACGTACTCTCACACCAATTATACCGTCCTTGTATCTCTAAGAGCACCTCCAGGCTCCATCTATGGTTAGCGAAAATTGACTTTTTTCCAAAAAGAAAAAAAGTTAAGGAAAATTGAAATTTTAGTCCTCAATGTTTAGTGTGTGAACCAAATTGAACCCTGATCCTTGGCCATAAGAAATGTAGTCCCTAACATATTCAATTTTGGCCAAAGTTATTCCCCAATGTTTTAATTTGAACAAGTATAGTCCCTAAAATATTTAATTTCGCAAAATTTGTCCCCGGTGTTGCATTGAAAAGTTGCAGGACGTCACCAAAAATGTATTTAAAAAACTGAAGAATCTGTTGAATTATAAGAACTAAATGAGATTATATAAAAAGCACAAAGGTTGAAAATTTAGAAAAAGGTAAAATGAGTGTAAAATACTAAATTCTGTCCGAATGAAGACAATGATAGATTTGGCAGATTTACTAACTTCATAAATCATGTGATGTGCTCCGTTTCTTTATTTGTATACTTTCTTATAATCATGGATTAAGTAATATAAAATGTACAATAATCAAATTTTGGTTGTTAAACTTATTTTGCTTTATTTACAAGGTGTAATAATAAGTCTAGGACCTGAAACAATAATCTAGTTGTAGGGCTTTTTCTAAAGTTGTAAAATGTGCTTTTCTCTTCATAAGTGTAAATTTTATTTACAAAAACTATGTAACAAAGAAAATAGTGTACTTATTTTATATTTTTTTTATCAGTTTTTGTAATTTTTGTTGTTTTACTATAATAGTTATCATTCTAATAGCTTTTTATGTAATTATCATAACTTTTTATGAGATTTTTATGCAACATGACAAACAATTGAATACTTTTGGGCTACATTTCTTTTGGGGGCCTATATATGCTTTGGCCCAAATATTGGGGATTAATTTGGTTCACATCCTGTACATTGAGAACTAAAATGCATTTTTTCTATTTAAAGATAATTAACAGTCCATTAGTATTCGAAGTCAAAATTAAAAGTTTAAAAGAATAAATTAGGATTTGCACATGGTACAATAGAAAATGAAACTTGAGAAATTGCTTTAAACTCCCAAATACAAATATCATCATCTAAAGGTATAGAGGAACTTATGCAAAGCAGCATAGAATAGAGCCATAGTAGGAGTTTTGAGTACTATTCGCATTTCCTCTCTAAAAGAGAATATGTTGAAATTAACAGTATAACTAATGTTAAAAGTAAAATTAACATGGAGGACCAAAAGTTGTAATTCATGGAATTAGAAAAAGCACCATTTTTTTGTCCAAGAAGTCATTTTATTTTATCCAATAATTGTTATTATTGTCATTTTCATGGGGTTGCGGTGGGTTTAGGTATTTTAAAAAAGGCAAATAAAATAGGAAAAATCGTTCAAAACATCTCTCACATTTTGTAAAATGATTTTTTCATTCATCACTTTAAAAGTGTAGTTTTACGTCCTTTACAAATTTATATTGATCAAATTTGGTCCTTACCTAGGTTTTCGACTAGTTTTTAGCTGGAATCCATTTTTTTAAAGGCAAAATTATCAAATTAATTTTACACAATTCGATCCATAGTCTCTCATATTTCACAAAATGAATTTTTTTGTCTCTCACATTTCACAAAATGAATTTTTTCATCCCTCACATTACAAAATAAATTTTTCGTCCATCATTGATCATATATGTATGAATAGTTTTTTAAAAATCCATATATATGTCTATTTAATTTCACCAGAACAATACAAATAATACATGTACAACTATAATTAGCCTATTTAGATGAAATCAAATACTTTGGACATTGTCGAGTGTTTATATCGAATTAAATTTGAATAAAAAAATAATCAAAGAAAAAGTATGACAAAAAGAAGTAAGTAATTGGCACTTTCAAATTTTAAAACAATTACAAGGCAAGTAATTCAATTGTTGGTCTTAAATGTCACAAGTAGAAAATTCAAATTTAAACTGTAATTCGTTAGTATGACTATAGAATTAGGATGCATTAATTAGATGACCTTATTAAACAACTCAATAAATGAATTATTAAAGAGAAAAGATCACAAATATTGAACAAATTCACATGGTGAAATCAAATAACTATATATATTGAATAGCATGTGTACACTTACAATTAACCTGTTTAGGTGAAATTAAATAGAGATATATTACATGCTATTCATATTATTCATGTGAAATCAAATAGATATAAACGTGGATAAAAAAAAAATTATTCATACACATGGTCAAAAGGGATAAAAAAATTCATTTTGTGAAATGCTAGGGACGAAAAAATTCATTTTGCGAAATGTGAGGGATTATAGATCGGATTATGTAAAATTTGATTTGATAATTTTGCCCTAAAAAATAATTACGTGCAAGGTACGTGGTGGATTCTGACTAAAAACTAGTCAAAAATTTAGGTAGGGACCAAATTTGATCAATGTGAATTTGTAAGGGACGTAAAATTATACTTTTAAAAGTGAGGAATGGAAAAAGTTATTTTGCAAAATGTGAGAAATGTTTTGCATGATTTTCCCAATAAAATATATTTCCCCAAGGATAGATTTACGCCTCCCTCCTTCCCAACACCCCCTCTTGACGGGTATTTTACATACGTGCAAGCTAAAAAATACCGAATTACACCCGTTCACTGCAAGTATACAGATCAACTAGTAGTTTAGGGTATATATCGGGTCGATCCCACAAGGAAGAGTGAACAATTACCGGTATTACTAAAGCTTCTCTATTATTTAGACTATCAATGAATTATAACAAATTTATCCTACTGAAATTATACAAAATGACAAATGAAAGCTCCTTAGGTTATGGTATCCCCAACTACTCATGCAAGTGCTATATTTGGATCATTAATTACTACATCTAGGCTAATTATGGTGAAATTTCCTTATGCATTTGAATCCTACTTTCGTAGTGAATCAATTATACTTATAACTAATTCATACCTATTCTCATGGTTATGAAATTAGCTACAAGTTCATTTCTTCAGTGAAATTACATGAAATGAATCACTAAAAACCACATAGGTGCACCTCTACTTTCGTGAGTGTACTCCCTATGTTTAGCACTTCTTGAACTAGTGTTAAGTCTCAATTTTCATTGCAGAAATAACACCTTAGATAATCACAATCAATGGTACCAGATTAATCATGATTTAAGAAGCCAAAGTGCTAAATAACTTGCTCAAATCATAGCAGTCAAATAACCAAATAATAAACACTAACAATTATAGAAAGTTCAACCAAACCCAAGGCTTAAACTTTAGATACACATATTAAACACAAAATCCAAAACTTGTATATTAACTAAACTTGGAATCAAGTACAAAAGATAAAGAGTTTGGAAGGAATACAACCCTTGTCACATGAGCTTTCTTCCTTGCCTTCTTCATCCTCCATCTTCATCCTAATCTAGATAATAAACAAGAATGGACAGACTATACTACACTATACTAAGCTAAACTAACGCTAGAGAGATGAAAGAGCTACATTTCTGCAGCTTCAAGCTTTCTCCCGTAGCTCTCTTCTATTTTCTGCTATGAACTCCAACCTCCCTCTTACAATGAATTTGGCTATTTTTTTATGATGAAAATGGTCAAGGAATGAAGCTTTACACTTTCTCCTTACAGCTGGTAATGTCTCTCACATGTCTAGCATCCAATGTGAGTTGGTGGGAGTGAAATTGAGTTTTACGCGTACAGAGCAGCCTTTTCTGACCGCAATCCGGCCAGAAATCCGGCCTTAAATCCGGCCAAATTCCGGCCGGATTGCTACAGTGACCATTTGGTCACTTCTGGTTCAATTTCCAGCTCTGCTCCGATTTTGCATCAACTTCCACTGAACTTTTCTTGATGATAAAAGCTGATTTAGCTCTTGACCAAAACATGAAACTTGTAGCCCTTTTAGTTAGCTTTCCAATGCATCAAGAATCACCTCATTTGGATCTGTGTAGGCTGAGAAATGACCAAAATACCCTTACCTGCTTATTGCCCTGTTCCAGTTTCGACCAGTAGAAATTTGCTATTGTAATTCGGCATTTTGACCTGGAAAACCTTCAAACTGGATTTAGATGTCTTCACCAAAGTTGTAGATCTATCTCTTATCTTCAAATTGGTTCAAGAATCATCTTAATCCGATCACTGTAGCTTAAGTTATAGCCGAAATACGAAAATGCACCAAAACTGTCAAAATACACAAAATCCAAGTAAAAAGTGATAAAAACCTCATTTAATCACTTAAAAACATTTATTCACCAATTATAGCCAAAATAATTCATTTTCTTCCAATAATATAACAAAAGTGACTAAAAATAATATAAAATATCATACAATTATTACGTAAATTAGTCACTTATCAAACTCCCCCACACTTAAATCATTGCTTGTCCTCAAGCAATTCACACATAATCAAATGCAATGATTCAAGAGGTGAAACAATATATGCACTTTGTCCAATTTAATTCCTCAAGACTTGGAAAATAATCATTATACAATTATTCAATTTACACTAAATACTCATAATATCAAGTAAAGGAAAGATAATTATACCCTAAATTTAACAAGTTAAACTTAATCTCTTACCCTAACTTAATTTTACAAATAAGCAAATCACATAGTCAATTTATAGCCTTCCTCCTCCTATAATCATCTTTTTCTCAAAATTCTATAACTAAGAGGGATTTATTCATACTAATTTTTACTTAAATAGTGAAAATGCCTTTTTACGCGAACATCGACACTTTTAGGTGAAGATCCCCGGTTACTCAACATTTCACTTATTCAAGTTGCTATGCATACTCTTAATTCAAGTACCTTTTTACGCGAATGTCGACATTTGTAGATGCCAACCCCCGGTTACTCGGTAGGTGAATCATTGGAGTAGAACAATTTTTATTTACTTTCTTTTATTTTCTTTTTTTCTCTTCTTTTTTTTTTTATTTTATTATTTTTTTATTATTTTTTTTATTTTTCCCTCATAGAAAAAATATATAAAAATAATCACAGGAGGAGTATAACCTTTATCGACTATATCAATTACTTACTTGCAAAATTAAGTAAAGAGAAGAAATCTCATTAAACATGTAAAATTATAGGCATAATTTTCCTCACTTTATCCAATATACTTTCTAAAATGTAAAAATCCTAATTGCATAATAATCATTTTCAAGTTAAATGAGGACTAAACTTTCCAAAATACATATAAAGTTTCAACAATTGGAAGAATTAAACACTTAAGGTTGGAACAATTAGCCCTTTTTGAATGAAAATGCAAAAATTTGAAGAACTTTTGGGCCATAGTGAAATATTGGAAAAGATTTTAGAAAAATTTTGACAGAGTTTCTCCTTATAAATGGATGAAAACTCCCTGCCAACAAACCCAATTTCAAGCAATTATCCACATGGCAAGCATTTCAAACACAATTCCAACATTTCTAAGCATTTAAATCCACAAAATATCATCACCTAGCAAGTAAATGCAAGTTCAATACTTTCTTCCCCCACACTTAAACTTCACATTGTCCTCAATGTGAAAAAAGGAAAATAAATAAAGAGTAAAAGAAAATACTGCTCAATTGAACTTGCGCAATCCGAATCCATGTCCAAGTGATGAATTTCCAACTTTTAGTAGTCCGAATCACTATCATCACAATAGAGATAAAGATCACTTGGATTAGTTCACAAAAAAGAAATAAAGAAAATCACTAAAAACATCACAAATACTACAGAAAAGAAAAAAAAAACATTTCTGCAAGACGAGCACTCCCTCAAGTAGTCGCTTGGTCAGGTGACGATGGTGGAGTCGGAGGAGCTTCAATACCCAGCTTGGTCTCGATGCGACGAATACGCTCGGAATTCCGCTTATTCTCTTGGCGGCTTTTCTTTACCTCAGCCTCGACACAAAGCAGCTTGTCCATTATCTTCTTGAAAAACGACCGAGTGTCTTGAGGTGAGGTTGGAGGCCGTGAGGAAGACGGTTCATTTGAGACCGGCGGGGTAGTTGTCTCAACCCCTTGAGCCCCTTCAATTCGTTCAATTTCAACTTCCTCCTCTTGCCTAATGTCCCCTTGAGCACCTCCTTGAGTTGAAGGACCACCGCCGTCTTTACTCTTCAAAATGAACCTGCAAAAATCCAATGTAAAGACGTCCTTCTTCTTGAGACCTGTAGGGAAAGCGTTAGAAAAATCCACTCCAACCCTTTGAAACTCGAAGGTCAAGAACCGAGGATACGGGAAAGCATGTTTGATGTCGTTACTGCGAACCACAGCCCACATGTGGTTGGTGATAATGCTTCCCAATGGAATGCCTTGGATGTTTCCTAAGCCATGCTTCATTTTATCCAAGAAATAGATGTCACTTGTGCGCGCCTCATTGGTTCCACTTGCCCTCGGAATGATATTGGCGGCAAATAGGTAAATAAGGAGACGTTGCGACTCCGGAAATGATGAAGTCAATACCGAATATCGCCCCGTCGTTCGAGTAGCCTTGTACTCAACCCCCAAACGTACAAGTGCCTCTAGCATGTTCCAAGAGTCCAAATCATTGGGTTTGAAGGCTTTCTTCAAATCTACCTTGCGCCCCACATCCGAAACATGAAGATAGCGCTCCAAATCAGCTCTATGGACTCGAACTTTTCTCCCTCGCACTGTACTAGTAATCACCTCCGTGTCGTAGTGAAAAACCTTCTTGTCCTCCACATTTGCATAGAATTCTCGGACAAGCTCCTCATAATAGAAGTTTGGGATGTTAAAGAAATTTTCCCATCCCAATTTGGCAAAGGAGGCCTTGAGATGGTAGACCTCCTCGGCATCCGAGGTGACATCCTTTTCCACCAATACCTTAGCTCCCCTCCTAGCATTGTACCAAGCTTCATTTTCGGCGGAGGTGAAGCGCGACTTATCATAAGGGACTTCCTCCTCTTGGTCCCCTTGTGCATCTTGTTCCTCTTGTTGTTGAGTATCCTCTCCAGATGATGGCTCGTCCTCAAGCTGTAGACGTCTACTTGCTTTTCTTTTCAAGCGCGGTTGTCTAGACGTCGAAGCTTCTCCTCTCTTGTTAGGAGGAGGAGATTTCACTGCACCTTTCTTAGTGCGAGCCATTGTACCTAATTAAAATTATTAAATGTTAACTTCATTTAATAGGTACATTGCTAAGTAAAGATAATGAAAACTCATTCACTTTTACCTCTTTATCTTTAATTAGCCAATCTTATCAACTTACTCACATAATAATTAGCAATTAACTTCACAAGCAAGACTTTACAATTGATTATCAACAACAAATGCTTCTTTCATTTTTTTCCAAATAAAACACTTAAGCATAAAATGTCCAAATAGGTAGAGAAAGCAATTAAACAATCACACAACTTATTCCCAACTTAATGACCTAAATAAGCATAATGAAATGCTAAAAAGCACCTTAACCATGAGTTTAGACTTAAAAAGGTCATTAATTCAACTTTAATCAAATTTTCTAGAATAAACATGCCAAAAATCAAAGGATAAGCTAATTAAGCCTAAATTTAGCATGTAAATATCCTAGACCAATCCATTACTCTCATACAATTTTCTTCAATCCAATTGCCCCAAAAAAAAAAATTAGCTAATAATGATCAAATCAAAGTAATCCTCAAGATTAGCTTAAAATTGCTAAATTCACCAAATAATCTCAAACCCATGAGTTAAACATCACCAATAATCATCAATAAGCTCAATAACATCATAAAAAGCATCAAACTTCACAAAATGAAAAAAAATTCGAAATTGCCCAAAAATAGGAAAAAGTGAAAATTGACAAAATTCAAATGATAACATTTGGTGAAGATTTGTTACCTCAAACTTGTTGGTAGATGATTAATGGTGCAAATGGTGAAGAAACCCCCAAAAATTTCACTCCAATTTGAACCCAAATGAAGAGTTCAAAAATTTGAAACCCTTGTTCTTCTCAAGCTCAAATCCGAATTAGAACTTGTTTTTGAAGGAATTTAAGCTATGGAATCAACTCACAAGGAAAAGAGAAATGTTTTGGTGTATTTAGTTTGGAGATTGGATGGTGAAAAGAGGGTTTTTAGGAGTAGTGTGTGTTCAAGGTGTGAGTGTGTGTGGAGGTTGAAGAAAGGAGGAAGAAAAGAAATGAGGGAATCCGCGCGCGGATTCCCTTTAGTGCGCAAAACCGGCCAGAATCCGGCCAGTTTCCGGCCGGATATTCGGCCGGATTATCGGCCGGATACTGGCCAGTAGCCACAAATTTTTTTTTTTTTTTTTTTCGATTTTTCCTCTCAATCCGGCCTTTAATCCGGCCTAAATTTGGCCGGATTGTTGGCCGGATTGCTACAGTGCCCTTTCTCTTTTTTTTTTTTTTTTTTTTTTTTATTTAACTCTGCATATCCGGCCAGAAACTGGCCGGATTTCCTGCCGGATTAACGGCCGGATATGAGGCAGTAGCTCCGAAAATTTGATTTTTTCTTCCCCTGATAATCCGGCCATGAATCCGGCCAGTTTATGGCCGGATTTGAGGCCGGATTTGCTGCAGAAATTTTTTATTTCTGCAGTTTTTCCTTCCACTTTCCATTTTCAAAAGTTTTTTTTTTATTACTCACCTTAAACATAAAATTTGTGCTTTCTCAACCAATTGCTCCTTGAAACATGAAATCATGCATCAATATAACTTTAGAATTAAGCACTTCAAATGCATGAATTGGATCAAATGAACAAGAAAACTCCCTTTTTGCTTCCTTATAAGTTCTTCTGCACTTGAAACACATTGCATAAACCATTGCCATTGCCACCTTTAAAACACACAAAAACACTAATTAAACACTTAAACTTACTAAAAAAAATTCGTTGGGTTGCCTCCCAACTAGCGCTTGTTTATAGTCATTAGCTTGACTATATCACCTCATTTTTCAAGGAGGCTTAGTTAACGAATAATCCACCATTTTAGGCCGTGGTGGATCATTAAATGGTGACTTTATAGCCAAAGCCACATAATCTAATGATGTGAGAATTGAAAGTGACTTACCTATCCCAAGTGTTTCATAGATATTACCTTGAATATACACCACTTGAGAACTTCCCAAAGGAAATGTCATGAGAGTATCTTGGGCAGGAATACCTTTAGAACCTATACTTTCAATGCACTCCTCAAGAGGGGTGAAAAATGAGTCATTAAAACTCACCTCTTGAGGTTCAAAGTTAGTTCCAAAGATATTATCATGTGAAATGGACATTTGCTCATTGAAACACAATTGAGATTCATCATTTTCATCAAAATGCAACCCATTTTCACATACAACATTCCCACCATTTATGCTAGGATCATTTTGCAAATTATTAGAAGAAATAACTTCACACAATGCACTCAATTGCTCATGTATTCGACCAAAGTGAGAAGCTAATTCATCTATTCTTTCTTCAATCCTATCAAAACGATCGGAAGTTGCATTTGCTAGCTTTTCTAAAGCTAACTCCCAAGATGGCTTAGAATCATTAGCTACTCTTTCTATTGCCAACTCCCAAGATGATTTTGATTCATATTGGACACTTTCAGGTTGGTGATCATAAAAATATGAATTATCACTATAAGTACATTGATTATTCCAACCATAAGCAGGAGAATTGCTCCAATTAGCACTATATTGATCAAAACAAGGATTGTAATGCTCTAATTTATCATAATAATCCACATTTTGTGCTTGCATACATGTATTAGTAGCATGACAACCTCCACACAAGTCACAAATCACATGATAAGAATTAAAAACATTAACATTCCTCCTCTGCTCAATTTCATGCATCATGGCTGTCCATTGAACCTTGTAACTTTAATTACATCAAATTTGCCTTTAGCACCTAAACCATCTCAAAAGACATACAATTCAGTAAATTCTTGTTACCTCTGTTGAACGAGAGTTTGCACTTGATAACCATCCATTGCCAATCTCCCAAACTTTTCCTCACACATTGTCCTCCAAATTGACCTATCTCTCATCACCTAAAATTGCCTAACACTTAAACAAAATAGTTAAACAGATAGTGATAAAAACACATTACCACATAAAAAACAAAAAAACATTCACAGTATAACTAATAATATGTCTAAACTAAAAAGTTGCTCTCACACCATATGCCACAATCTTTTCCCGCAACGCGCAGAAAACTTGACGTATATACATACGTGCAAGCTAAAAAATACCGAATTACACCCGTTCACTGCAAGTATACAGATCAACTAGTAGTTTAGGGTATATATCGGGTCGATCCCACAAGGAAGAGTGAACAATTACCGGTATTACTAAAGCTTCTCTATTATTTAGACTATCAATGAATTATAACAAATTTATCCTACTGAAATTATACAAAATGACAAATGAAAGCTCCTTAGGTTATGGTATCCCCAACTACTCATGCAAGTGCTATATTTGGATCATTAATTACTACATCTAGGCTAATTATGGTGAAATTTCCTTATGCATTTGAATCCTACTTTCGTAGTGAATCAATTATACTTATAACTAATTCATACCTATTCTCATGGTTATGAAATTAGCTACAAGTTCATTTCTTCAGTGAAATTACATGAAATGAATCACTAAAAACCACATAGGTGCACCTCTACTTTCGTGAGTGTACTCCCTATGTTTAGCACTTCTTGAACTAGTGTTAAGTCTCAATTTTCATTGCAGAAATAACACCTTAGATAATCACAATCAATGGTACCAGATTAATCATGATTTAAGAAGCCAAAGTGCTAAATAACTTGCTCAAATCATAGCAGTCAAATAACCAAATAATAAACACTAACAATTATAGAAAGTTCAACCAAACCCAAGGCTTAAACTTTAGATACACATATTAAACACAAAATCCAAAACTTGTATATTAACTAAACTTGGAATCAAGTACAAAAGATAAAGAGTTTGGAAGGAATACAACCCTTGTCACATGAGCTTTCTTCCTTGCCTTCTTCATCCTCCATCTTCATCCTAATCTAGATAATAAACAAGAATGGACAGACTATACTACACTATACTAAGCTAAACTAACGCTAGAGAGATGAAAGAGCTACATTTCTGCAGCTTCAAGCTTTCTCCCGTAGCTCTCTTCTATTTTCTGCTATGAACTCCAACCTCCCTCTTACAATGAATTTGGCTATTTTTTTATGATGAAAATGGTCAAGGAATGAAGCTTTACACTTTCTCCTTACAGCTGGTAATGTCTCTCACATGTCTAGCATCCAATGTGAGTTGGTGGGAGTGAAATTGAGTTTTACGCGTACAGAGCAGCCTTTTCTGACCGCAATCCGGCCAGAAATCCGGCCTTAAATCCGGCCAAATTCCGGCCGGATTGCTACAGTGACCATTTGGTCACTTCTGGTTCAATTTCCAGCTCTGCTCCGATTTTGCATCAACTTCCACTGAACTTTTCTTGATGATAAAAGCTGATTTAGCTCTTGACCAAAACATGAAACTTGTAGCCCTTTTAGTTAGCTTTCCAATGCATCAAGAATCACCTCATTTGGATCTGTGTAGGCTGAGAAATGACCAAAATACCCTTACCTGCTTATTGCCCTGTTCCAGTTTCGACCAGTAGAAATTTGCTATTGTAATTCGGCATTTTGACCTGGAAAACCTTCAAACTGGATTTAGATGTCTTCACCAAAGTTGTAGATCTATCTCTTATCTTCAAATTGGTTCAAGAATCATCTTAATCCGATCACTGTAGCTTAAGTTATAGCCGAAATACGAAAATGCACCAAAACTGTCAAAATACACAAAATCCAAGTAAAAAGTGATAAAAACCTCATTTAATCACTTAAAAACATTTATTCACCAATTATAGCCAAAATAATTCATTTTCTTCCAATAATATAACAAAAGTGACTAAAAATAATATAAAATATCATACAATTATTACGTAAATTAGTCACTTATCAAACTCCCCCACACTTAAATCATTGCTTGTCCTCAAGCAATTCACACATAATCAAATGCAATGATTCAAGAGGTGAAACAATATATGCACTTTGTCCAATTTAATTCCTCAAGACTTGGAAAATAATCATTATACAATTATTCAATTTACACTAAATACTCATAATATCAAGTAAAGGAAAGATAATTATACCCTAAATTTAACAAGTTAAACTTAATCTCTTACCCTAACTTAATTTTACAAATAAGCAAATCACATAGTCAATTTATAGCCTTCCTCCTCCTATAATCATCTTTTTCTCAAAATTCTATAACTAAGAGGGATTTATTCATACTAATTTTTACTTAAATAGTGAAAATGCCTTTTTACGCGAACATCGACACTTTTAGGTGAAGATCCCCGGTTACTCAACATTTCACTTATTCAAGTTGCTATGCATACTCTTAATTCAAGTACCTTTTTACGCGAATGTCGACATTTGTAGATGCCAACCCCCGGTTACTCGGTAGGTGAATCATTGGAGTAGAACAATTTTTATTTACTTTCTTTTATTTTCTTTTTTTCTCTTCTTTTTTTTTTTATTTTATTATTTTTTTATTATTTTTTTTATTTTTCCCTCATAGAAAAAATATATAAAAATAATCACAGGAGGAGTATAACCTTTATCGACTATATCAATTACTTACTTGCAAAATTAAGTAAAGAGAAGAAATCTCATTAAACATGTAAAATTATAGGCATAATTTTCCTCACTTTATCCAATATACTTTCTAAAATGTAAAAATCCTAATTGCATAATAATCATTTTCAAGTTAAATGAGGACTAAACTTTCCAAAATACATATAAAGTTTCAACAATTGGAAGAATTAAACACTTAAGGTTGGAACAATTAGCCCTTTTTGAATGAAAATGCAAAAATTTGAAGAACTTTTGGGCCATAGTGAAATATTGGAAAAGATTTTAGAAAAATTTTGACAGAGTTTCTCCTTATAAATGGATGAAAACTCCCTGCCAACAAACCCAATTTCAAGCAATTATCCACATGGCAAGCATTTCAAACACAATTCCAACATTTCTAAGCATTTAAATCCACAAAATATCATCACCTAGCAAGTAAATGCAAGTTCAATACTTTCTTCCCCCACACTTAAACTTCACATTGTCCTCAATGTGAAAAAAGGAAAATAAATAAAGAGTAAAAGAAAATACTGCTCAATTGAACTTGCGCAATCCGAATCCATGTCCAAGTGATGAATTTCCAACTTTTAGTAGTCCGAATCACTATCATCACAATAGAGATAAAGATCACTTGGATTAGTTCACAAAAAAGAAATAAAGAAAATCACTAAAAACATCACAAATACTACAGAAAAGAAAAAAAAAACATTTCTGCAAGACGAGCACTCCCTCAAGTAGTCGCTTGGTCAGGTGACGATGGTGGAGTCGGAGGAGCTTCAATACCCAGCTTGGTCTCGATGCGACGAATACGCTCGGAATTCCGCTTATTCTCTTGGCGGCTTTTCTTTACCTCAGCCTCGACACAAAGCAGCTTGTCCATTATCTTCTTGAAAAACGACCGAGTGTCTTGAGGTGAGGTTGGAGGCCGTGAGGAAGACGGTTCATTTGAGACCGGCGGGGTAGTTGTCTCAACCCCTTGAGCCCCTTCAATTCGTTCAATTTCAACTTCCTCCTCTTGCCTAATGTCCCCTTGAGCACCTCCTTGAGTTGAAGGACCACCGCCGTCTTTACTCTTCAAAATGAACCTGCAAAAATCCAATGTAAAGACGTCCTTCTTCTTGAGACCTGTAGGGAAAGCGTTAGAAAAATCCACTCCAACCCTTTGAAACTCGAAGGTCAAGAACCGAGGATACGGGAAAGCATGTTTGATGTCGTTACTGCGAACCACAGCCCACATGTGGTTGGTGATAATGCTTCCCAATGGAATGCCTTGGATGTTTCCTAAGCCATGCTTCATTTTATCCAAGAAATAGATGTCACTTGTGCGCGCCTCATTGGTTCCACTTGCCCTCGGAATGATATTGGCGGCAAATAGGTAAATAAGGAGACGTTGCGACTCCGGAAATGATGAAGTCAATACCGAATATCGCCCCGTCGTTCGAGTAGCCTTGTACTCAACCCCCAAACGTACAAGTGCCTCTAGCATGTTCCAAGAGTCCAAATCATTGGGTTTGAAGGCTTTCTTCAAATCTACCTTGCGCCCCACATCCGAAACATGAAGATAGCGCTCCAAATCAGCTCTATGGACTCGAACTTTTCTCCCTCGCACTGTACTAGTAATCACCTCCGTGTCGTAGTGAAAAACCTTCTTGTCCTCCACATTTGCATAGAATTCTCGGACAAGCTCCTCATAATAGAAGTTTGGGATGTTAAAGAAATTTTCCCATCCCAATTTGGCAAAGGAGGCCTTGAGATGGTAGACCTCCTCGGCATCCGAGGTGACATCCTTTTCCACCAATACCTTAGCTCCCCTCCTAGCATTGTACCAAGCTTCATTTTCGGCGGAGGTGAAGCGCGACTTATCATAAGGGACTTCCTCCTCTTGGTCCCCTTGTGCATCTTGTTCCTCTTGTTGTTGAGTATCCTCTCCAGATGATGGCTCGTCCTCAAGCTGTAGACGTCTACTTGCTTTTCTTTTCAAGCGCGGTTGTCTAGACGTCGAAGCTTCTCCTCTCTTGTTAGGAGGAGGAGATTTCACTGCACCTTTCTTAGTGCGAGCCATTGTACCTAATTAAAATTATTAAATGTTAACTTCATTTAATAGGTACATTGCTAAGTAAAGATAATGAAAACTCATTCACTTTTACCTCTTTATCTTTAATTAGCCAATCTTATCAACTTACTCACATAATAATTAGCAATTAACTTCACAAGCAAGACTTTACAATTGATTATCAACAACAAATGCTTCTTTCATTTTTTTCCAAATAAAACACTTAAGCATAAAATGTCCAAATAGGTAGAGAAAGCAATTAAACAATCACACAACTTATTCCCAACTTAATGACCTAAATAAGCATAATGAAATGCTAAAAAGCACCTTAACCATGAGTTTAGACTTAAAAAGGTCATTAATTCAACTTTAATCAAATTTTCTAGAATAAACATGCCAAAAATCAAAGGATAAGCTAATTAAGCCTAAATTTAGCATGTAAATATCCTAGACCAATCCATTACTCTCATACAATTTTCTTCAATCCAATTGCCCCAAAAAAAAAAAAAAATTAGCTAATAATGATCAAATCAAAGTAATCCTCAAGATTAGCTTAAAATTGCTAAAT
>NC_040039.1:30617549-30667650 GCF_003713205.1 Coffea eugenioides
GAAAAATTTTGACAGAGTTTCTCCTTATAAATGGATGAAAACTCCCTGCCAACAAACCCAATTTCAAGCAATTATCCACATGGCAAGCATTTCAAACACAATTCCAACATTTCTAAGCATTTAAATCCACAAAATATCATCACCTAGCAAGTAAATGCAAGTTCAATACTTTCCTCCCCCACACTTAAACTTCACATTGTCCTCAATGTGAAAAAAGGAAAATAAATAAAGAGTAAAAGAAAATACTGCTCAATTGAACTTGCGCAATCCGAATCCATGTCCAAGTGATGAATTTCCAACTTTTAGTAGTCCGAATCACTATCATCACAATAGAGATAAAGATCACTTGGATTAGTTCACAAAAAAGAAATAAAGAAAATCACTAAAAACATCACAAATAGAAAAGAAAAAAAAAACATTTCTGCAAGACGAGCACTCCCTCAAGTAGTCGCTTGGTCAGGTGACGATGGTGGAGTCGGAGGAGCTTCAATACCCAGCTTGGTCTCGATGCGACGAATACGCTCGGAATTCCGCTTATTCTCTTGGCGGCTTTTCTTTACCTCAGCCTCGACACAAAGCAGCTTGTCCATTATCTTCTTGAAAAACGACCGAGTGTCTTGAGGTGAGGTTGGAGGCCGTGAGGAAGACGGTTCATTTGAGACCGGCGGGGTAGTTGTCTCAACCCCTTGAGCCCCTTCAATTCGTTCAATTTCAACTTCCTCCTCTTGCCTAATGTCCCCTTGAGCACCTCCTTGAGTTGAAGGACCACCGCCGTCTTTACTCTTCAAAATGAACCTGCAAAAATCCAATGTAAAGACGTCCTTCTTCTTGAGACCTGTAGGGAAAGCGTTAGAAAAATCCACTCCAACCCTTTGAAACTCGAAGGTCAAGAACCGAGGATACGGGAAAGCATGTTTGATGTCGTTACTGCGAACCACAGCCCACATGTGGTTGGTGATAATGCTTCCCAATGGAATGCCTTGGATGTTTCCTAAGCCATGCTTCATTTTATCCAAGAAATAGATGTCACTTGTGCGCGCCTCATTGGTTCCACTTGCCCTCGGAATGATATTGGCGGCAAATAGGTAAATAAGGAGACGTTGCGACTCCGGAAATGATGAAGTCAATACCGAATATCGCCCCGTCGTTCGAGTAGCCTTGTACTCAACCCCCAAACGTACAAGTGCCTCTAGCATGTTCCAAGAGTCCAAATCATTGGGTTTGAAGGCTTTCTTCAAATCTACCTTGCGCCCCACATCCGAAACATGAAGATAGCGCTCCAAATCAGCTCTATGGACTCGAACTTTTCTCCCTCGCACTGTACTAGTAATCACCTCCGTGTCGTAGTGAAAAACCTTCTTGTCCTCCACATTTGCATAGAATTCTCGGACAAGCTCCTCATAATAGAAGTTTGGGATGTTAAAGAAATTTTCCCATCCCAATTTGGCAAAGGAGGCCTTGAGATGGTAGACCTCCTCGGCATCCGAGGTGACATCCTTTTCCACCAATACCTTAGCTCCCCTCCTAGCATTGTACCAAGCTTCATTTTCGGCGGAGGTGAAGCGCGACTTATCATAAGGGACTTCCTCCTCTTGGTCCCCTTGTGCATCTTGTTCCTCTTGTTGTTGAGTATCCTCTCCAGATGATGGCTCGTCCTCAAGCTGTAGACGTCTACTTGCTTTTCTTTTCAAGCGCGGTTGTCTAGACGTCGAAGCTTCTCCTCTCTTGTTAGGAGGAGGAGATTTCACTGCACCTTTCTTAGTGCGAGCCATTGTACCTAATTAAAATTATTAAATGTTAACTTCATTTAATAGGTACATTGCTAAGTAAAGATAATGAAAACTCATTCACTTTTACCTCTTTATCTTTAATTAGCCAATCTTATCAACTTACTCACATAATAATTAGCAATTAACTTCACAAGCAAGACTTTACAATTGATTATCAACAACAAATGCTTCTTTCATTTTTTTCCAAATAAAACACTTAAGCATAAAATGTCCAAATAGGTAGAGAAAGCAATTAAACAATCACACAACTTATTCCCAACTTAATGACCTAAATAAGCATAATGAAATGCTAAAAAGCACCTTAACCATGAGTTTAGACTTAAAAAGGTCATTAATTCAACTTTAATCAAATTTTCTAGAATAAACATGCCAAAAATCAAAGGATAAGCTAATTAAGCCTAAATTTAGCATGTAAATATCCTAGACCAATCCATTACTCTCATACAATTTTCTTCAATCCAATTGCCCCAAAAAAAAAAATTAGCTAATAATGATCAAATCAAAGTAATCCTCAAGATTAGCTTAAAATTGCTAAATTCACCAAATAATCTCAAACCCATGAGTTAAACATCACCAATAATCATCAATAAGCTCAATAACATCATAAAAAGCATCAAACTTCACAAAATGAAAAAAAATTCGAAATTGCCCAAAAATAGGAAAAAGTGAAAATTGACAAAATTCAAATGATAACATTTGGTGAAGATTTGTTACCTCAAACTTGTTGGTAGATGATTAATGGTGCAAATGGTGAAGAAACCCCCAAAAATTTCACTCCAATTTGAACCCAAATGAAGAGTTCAAAAATTTGAAACCCTTGTTCTTCTCAAGCTCAAATCCGAATTAGAACTTGTTTTTGAAGGAATTTAAGCTATGGAATCAACTCACAAGGAAAAGAGAAATGTTTTGGTGTATTTAGTTTGGAGATTGGATGGTGAAAAGAGGGTTTTTAGGAGTAGTGTGTGTTCAAGGTGTGAGTGTGTGTGGAGGTTGAAGAAAGGAGGAAGAAAAGAAATGAGGGAATCCGCGCGCGGATTCCCTTTAGTGCGCAAAACCGGCCACAATCCGGCCAGTTTCCGGACGGATATTCGGCCGGATTATCGGCCGGATACTGGCCAGTAGCCACAAATTTTTTTTTTTTTTTTCTTTCGATTTTTCCTCTCAATCCGGCCTTTAATCCGGCCTAAATTTGGCCGGATTGTTGGCCGGATTGATACAGTGCCCCCTTTCTCTTTTTTTTTTTTTTTTTAACTCTGCATATCCGGCCAGAAACTGGCCGGATTTCCTGCCGGATTAACGGCCGGATATGAGGCAGTAGCTCCGAAAATTTGATTTTTTCTTCCCCTGATAATCCGGCCATGAATCCGGCCAGTTTATGGCCGGATTTGAGGCCGGATTTGCTGCAGAAATTTTTTATTTCTGCAGTTTTTCCTTCCACTTTCCATTTTCAAAAGTTTTTTTTTTATTACTCACCTTAAACATAAAATTTGTGCTTTCTCAACCAATTGCTCCTTGAAACATGAAATCATGCATCAATATAACTTTAGAATTAAGCACTTCAAATGCATGAATTGGATCAAATGAACAAGAAAACTCCCTTTTTGCTTCCTTATAAGTTCTTCTGCACTTGAAACACATTGCATAAACCATTGCCATTGCCACCTTTAAAACACACAAAAACACTAATTAAACACTTAAACTTACTAAAAAAAATTCGTTGGGTTGCCTCCCAACTAGCGCTTGTTTATAGTCATTAGCTTGACTATATCACCTCATTTTTCAAGGAGGCTTAGTTAACGAATAATCCACCATTTTAGGCCGTGGTGGATCATTAAATGGTGACTTTATAGCCAAAGCCACATAATCTAATGATGTGAGAATTGAAAGTGACTTACCTATCCCAAGTGTTTCATAGATATTACCTTGAATATACACCACTTGAGAACTTCCCAAAGGAAATGTCATGAGAGTATCTTGGGCAGGAATACCTTTAGAACCTATACTTTCAATGCACTCCTCAAGAGGGGTGAAAAATGAGTCATTAAAACTCACCTCTTGAGGTTCAAAGTTAGTTCCAAAGATATTATCATGTGAAATGGACATTTGCTCATTGAAACACAATTGAGATTCATCATTTTCATCAAAATGCAACCCATTTTCACATACAACATTCCCACCATTTATGCTAGGATCATTTTGCAAATTATTAGAAGAAATAACTTCACACAATGCACTCAATTGCTCATGTATTCGACCAAAGTGAGAAGCTAATTCATCTATTCTTTCTTCAATCCTATCAAAACGATCGGAAGTTGCATTTGCTAGCTTTTCTAAAGCTAACTCCCAAGATGGCTTAGAATCATTAGCTACTCTTTCTATTGCCAACTCCCAAGATGATTTTGATTCATATTGGACACTTTCAGGTTGGTGATCATAAAAATATGAATTATCACTATAAGTACATTGATTATTCCAACCATAAGCAGGAGAATTGCTCCAATTAGCACTATATTGATCAAAACAAGGATTGTAATGCTCTAATTCATCATAATAATCCACATTTTGTGCTTGCATACATGTATTAGTAGCATGATAACCTCCACACAAGTCACAAATCACTTGATAAGAATTAAAAACATTAACATTCCTCCTCTGCTCAATTTCATGCATCATGGTGTCCATTTGAACTTGTAACTTAATTACATCAAATTTTGCCTTTAAGCACCTTAAACCATCTTCAAAAGACATACATTCAGTAAATTCTTGGTTACCTCTGTTGAAGGAGCTTTGCACTTCATAACCATCCATTGCCAATCTTGCACTTCTCAAGCATTGTCCTCCAAATTGACCTACCCTCCTCATTACCTAAAATTGCTTTTAAACAACTTAAGAGCAAAATTAGTAAGAAGACTAGGTGATAAAACACATACACATATAAAATACTAAAATAACAGAAAATAACATTCACAATATAACTAATATTATGTCTAAACTAATAAAGTTGCTCTTCACACCGATATTGCCAAATCTTCCCCGGCAACGGCGCCAAAAACTTGACGGGTATTTTACATACGTGCAAGCTAAAAAATACCAAATTACACCCGTTCACTGCAAGTATACAGATCAACTAGTAGTTTAGGGTATATATCGGGTCGATCCCACAAGGAAGAGTGAACAATTACCGGTATTACTAAAGCTTCTCTATTATTTAGACTATCAATGAATTATAACAAATTTATCCTACTGAAATTATACAAAATGACAAATGAAAGCTCCTTAGGTTATGGTATCCCCAACTACTCATGCAAGTGCTATATTTGGATCATTAATTACTACATCTAGGCTAATTATGGTGAAATTTCCTTATGCATTTGAATCCTACTTTCGTAGTGAATCAATTATACTTATAACTAATTCATACCTATTCTCATGGTTATGAAATTAGCTACAAGTTCATTTCTTCAGTGAAATTACATGAAATGAATCACTAAAAACCACATAGGTGCACCTCTACTTTCGTGAGTGTACTCCCTATGTTTAGCACTTCTTGAACTAGTGTTAAGTCTCAATTTTCATTGCAGAAATAACACCTTAGATAATCACAATCAATGGTACCAGATTAATCATGATTTAAGAAGCCAAAGTGCTAAATAACTTGCTCAAATCATAGCAGTCAAATAACCAAATAATAAACACTAACAATTATAGAAAGTTCAACCAAACCCAAGGCTTAAACTTTAGATACACATATTAAACACAAAATCCAGAACTTGTATATTAACTAAACTTGGAATCAAGTACAAAAGATAAAGAGTTTGGAAGGAATACAACCCTTGTCACATGAGCTTTCTTCCTTGCCTTCTTCATCCTCCATCTTCATCCTAATCTAGATAATAAACAAGAATGGACAGACTATACTACACTATACTAAGCTAAACTAACGCTAGAGAGATGAAAGAGCTACATTTCTGCAGCTTCAAGCTTTCTCCCGTAGCTCTCTTCTATTTTCTGCTATGAACTCCAACCTCCCTCTTACAATGAATTTGGCTATTTTTTTATGATGAAAATGGTCAAGGAATGAAGCTTTACACTTTCTCCTTACAGCTGGTAATGTCTCTCACATGTCTAGCATCCAATGTGAGTTGGTGGGAGTGAAATTGAGTTTTACGCGTACAGAGCAGCCTTTTCTGACCGCAATCCGGCCAGAAATCCGGCCTTAAATCCGGCCAAATTCCGGCCGGATTGATACAGTGACCATTTGGTCACTTCTGGTTCAATTTCCAGCTCTGCTCCGATTTTGCATCAACTTCCACTGAACTTTTCTTGATGATAAAAGCTGATTTAGCTCTTGACCAAAACATGAAACTTGTAGCCCTTTTAGTTAGCTTTCCAATGCATCAAGAATCACCTCATTTGGATCTGTGTAGGCTGAGAAATGACCAAAATACCCTTACCTGCTTATTGCCCTGTTCCAGTTTCGACCAGTAGAAATTTGCTATTGTAATTCGGCATTTTGACCTGGAAAACCTTCAAACTGGATTTAGATGTCTTCACCAAAGTTGTAGATCTATCTCTTATCTTCAAATTGGTTCAAGAATCATCTTAATCCGATCACTGTAGCTTAAGTTATAGCCGAAATACGAAAATGCATCAAAACTGTCAAAATACACAAAATCCAAGTAAAAAGTGATAAAAACCTCATTTAATCACTTAAAAACATTTATTCACCAATTATAGCCAAAATAATTCATTTTCTTCCAATAATATAACAAAAGTGACTAAAAATAATATAAAATATCATACAATTATTACGTAAATTAGTCACTTATCACCTCTCTCCCAAAATGTTTTAAAATCTTTGTTTTGCACCACAGGTTTTAACAAAAAATTCATAATATCATACCTCTTGTCCCCTCAAACATTTTCATGTTTATTATGAAAACATTTTCGAGAATGAAGCCTAGTGATGAAATGTCTTCACATATCTATGCCTTAAAATTTGGATTAAAGATTCCATTCAAATGATTACGGCTAGAGGAAGAGTATTTCATTGACAAGCTGGGGTTGTTGATCTTTATATTAACTTTAAACTGCTATAGAAATTGTCCAGGTGAAAGGATCAATATGAAACAAGTTGTAGCTGAAGATTAAACATCGAGTTTTCATGAAACTATGTAGTTTACAAATTTAATTTAACTCAAGTATCTACTTCTAATTACACATTGTGAGTATCGTTCACTAAGCACGTAATCTGCTACTGCAACAGAAAATTTCAGGTGCTTGATTGGACTGGAAACATTTCTTTCGACCAAATTATTCTGACATTGTTGCTTGATTCTAAAGCATTTCTTTTCTGTGAAGAGCTAAGTTCAGGGCTGCACTGGTGCCATCCATGTTAATATTAGACTTCTAGTTGAGAAACAGATGAGAGAGAAGGAAGAGAGAATGAGTTCAGATAAAGTTTGCGAGGAGCTATGCTAAATGTTTTTATGTATTCATCTCTTACTTTTAAAAGAGGGAAAATCGTTAAAAACGTCCCTCATATTTTGTAAAATGATTTTTTTCATTCTTTACTTTTAAAAGTATAATTTTACATCCCTTACAAATTCACATTGGTTAAATTTGGTCCTTACCTAGGTTTCCGACTAATTTTTTGTTAGAATTTATCACATGCCTTACATGTAATCATTTTTAAGGGGCAAAAATATCAAATCAAATTTATATAATTCGATCTATAGTCCCTTATATTTCATAAAATGAATTGTTTCGTCCCTCATATTTTACAAAATAAATGTTTAAATCTCTCATATTTCACAAAATGAATTTTTTCATCTCTCATTGACCATGTATATAAATTTTTTTTTAAAATCCATGTATATATCTATTTGATTTCACCTGAATAGTACGAATAGCATGTAATATATCTCTATTTGATTTCACCTAAACAGACTAATTGTAACTATACACATGCTATTCAATAGATATATATGTGGGTTTAAATCTAACAATTTTGTTTTAAATCTATATATATATATATATATATATATGATTTTATCATGTGAATCTATTCAATATTTGTGGCTTTTTCTTTTGGTAATAATTCATTTATTAAGTTATATAATAAGGCCATCTAATTAATCGATCCTAATTTGAATTCTATAGTCAAACTAACAAATTCCAGTTTAAATCTGAAGTTTCTATTCGTCACCTTTAAGACCAACAGTTGAATTTCTTACGTTGTGATTGTCTTAGAATGTGAAAGTGTCAATCACTTATTTCTTTTTGTCCTTTCTTTATTTTTTCTATTCAAATTTAATTCGATATAAACACTTGATAATTTTTATGATTAAATGTCTTCTTTATTTTCTAGTTTTGAGTAAAAAGAAATGAACATGAATGAAAAACTAACAATATTTTTAAACTCATGTATATATCTATTTAATTTCACCTAAACAGTACGTTCAGGCGAAATCAAATAGAGATATATTACATGCTATTTGTATTGTTTAGGTGAAATCAAATAAATATATACATGAGTTAAAAAAAAGTTATTCGTACACATGATCAATGAGAGATGAAAAATTTTATTTTGTAAAATTTGAGGGATGAAAAATTTTTTTTTGTAAAATGTGAGGGACGAAACAATTCATTTTGTGAAATATGAGGGACGAAAAAATTCATTTTGTGAAATGTGATGGACTATGTATCGGATTATATAAATTTTGATTTGACAATTTGGCCCTTCAAGAATGATCATGTGCAAGACATGTAGTGGATTCCAACCAAAAACTAGTTGGAAACTTAGGTATGGACCAAATTTGATCAATATGAATTTATAAGGGATGTAAAAGTATACTTTTAATTAACTGGGTTGTTTAGCTTGATTGGACCATTTAATTAACAATTGATGAATTTTGGTTGAATCCTGATTGGCAGTGACACAAGCCTATATGATCTAATTGGCCGTTGAAATCAACTTTCATCTTTAGATACAAATAAATTTTATAATAAAACTATCTTAAGTACAAATTAAGGTCCTAACACTTTCCCTTCTAATAGCAATTGGAATTGGACAAACACAATAGGTTATTTGTACCCCTTCCGAATTAATAAGATAATTAGAACAGCTGATAGAAACGAATTGTCCCATGAGTTCTCTCTGTGGGTTCTTTCTTGCGTCTTTCAAGTCTTAGTCTTCCCTAGGGTTTTGAGCCCTCAAAACCTAGTGAAAGCTTAGTCTCTGTCATCCATTTTCTTTTCTCAATCCCATACCCCTAAGCCGCCGCCACACTTCTCCTTTTGTGGCTTGTCTCCCTCTTATTCGGTTTGAGTCTCTGTTTTCTATTTCTTATCAGTTTTCTTTTCTCCTTACTAATTTTCCTTTGCTCTTGCAGTGTAGTCTCGTAGTTAATGCGTGGTTTTATCTCTGTTCTTCCTTGGCTCAGTGTGTTTACGTGTATCATAATTCCTCGATGGCTGAGGACTTGGAAAAACTGTGTGCTTCCTTGTCTATTCGAGAAGGTGAATCAAGTGGGGTTGTGCTCCTTATGGCTTCTTATCACAATCTGCCATGCAACATAAAAGCTCTCTATGCCTTCAGGGTAAGATTATCTCTATGAGACCCGTTAACATGGAAGCCTTGGCAACTACGGTAAAAGGCATTTGGAACCCTCCACATGGTATGTCCCATACCATAATTGGTGATAATATTGCTCTTTTTCATTTCTTTCACCAAGCAAACAAAACCCAAGTGTTACTTGGCTCACCATGGTCATTTGACCAGAAGTTGCTCGTCATTTTGAATATAAAGGAGATGTCCCTCTTAGGAAAATTCCTTTCTCCCATTGTTGCTTTTGGGTCCGGGTTTTTAATGTCCTGCTGGACTTGATGTCCATTGAATCTACGAAAGTCATTGGTGACTGCCTGGGCTCCTTTGTCGATGTTGATACAAATGCCGATGGTTTGCCATGGGATAAATATATGCACATCCGTGTCTCTCTGGATATTAATCAACTGCTGAGGCGAATGATGTTGATCTCGCATGGAGGGAAGAGCTTAAGCTACTGCTGCAATATGAAAGGCTCCCAACATTTGTTTCTATTGTGGTCGCTTTGGTCACAGCAATCGAGAGTCCGAGGATCGCTTTTCAGACCCGGCTGCTGATAGGAGGGAACTTCTGTTCAAAGCTTGGGCAAAGTTCAACAGTGGTGCCCTTTCGTCCACTCGTGTGAAAATGACAGAGAAGTTTTCCAGCAAAGGAAGAGTTAGTGCAGCAAAATGAGCTGTCCACCAGGATCAAGGAGAGAATGACCAAGATACGCATAATTCTTGTGACGAGAATGTGGCATTATTCTCACCGTTGAATCGGGAACCAAACATTATGAGCGGGGATAAGGATCTAGCTTTAACCAAGTCTCCGCAATCAACTCCTAATCATGTTGAGAATGCAGTAACTGCTGTTATTATTGCAGACAAGGACACAGTCTTTGATTCTAACACCGTACATGAGAAGGGACATAGCCTTGTTCTGGAAACGTTGAAGGATATTTCAAACACTATGCTCATTGACGATGGACCTAACAAGGGCTCTCTTCTGCATTGTCCAACCGCGGCCTCCATAGACGCCCACTTGAGTAGCTAGTTCCTTGTTTTGGTTCCCTTGCAAGTCGATAGCTCACAACGTCGAACCTGGAAGCGAAGGCAAGCTTCTGCTCCTCGGCTAACCCCTTTGAAATATAAGGAAAAGGACATCACTCTCTTTGATAGATTATAATTCCCTTTCAAAGAAACATAAGCTGCTAGATGAAGCTGATTCCATGGGCACTTCTGAAGAGCTGATTCGCATTGACAACACTATAACGGCGGAGACTGACTCCTCCAGCCAGTCCCGCTGAGGCCAATGAATATTATCAGTTGGAACTGCCGAGGGTTCGGCTTGGGAACCCTCAGCCAGTTCGTGAAGTCTGTAACATAGCCAGACAGAAAGTTCCCAAAATTTAGTTTCTTTGCGAAACTAAATGTAGAAGTAGTATAGTTGAAAGGCTAAAGTCAAAAATTAATTTCTTTGGTATCTCTGTTGATGCTAATGGTCGCTCTGGTGGGCTTGCCCTTCTTTGGGCTAAAGAAATCGATGTCTCAATTCTAAGTTTTTCCCATCGACATATTGATGCAGTTGTCCGAGTTAACCCCGAAATGCAATCTTGGCGAAAAACTAGTATATATGGTAAGCCAGACACATCTCTTAGGTGCGATGCATGGGCTAAGTTTAGGACCTTAAAACATCATTCATAGCTGCCTTGGCTTTGTTTAGGGGACTTCAATGAAATATTGGATCTAGACGAGTTCGAAGGAAGTGGCCCTCGGCCACAATGGCAAATTGATCAATTTCGAGACGCACTCGCTCACTGTGACCTCTCAGATCTCGGCTTTGATGGCTACAGATATACCTGGTTTTGAAACTCTAGTTCCCTCCTCGCAGCTAAAGCCCCCCTTGATCGTGCTTGTGCCAACCCTGTTTGGTGGTTAATGTTCCCATGGTCTTCTGTGCAACACTTGTTTTCTCATGTGTCTGACCATAGGCCTATCATGGTAGCAGCAAAAGATCGACCCTCTGATTTTTCCATAAGGAGAAGATGTCCTTTTCGCTTAGAAGTCATGTGGCTAAAATCTGATGATTGTGCTCGTGTTATCCAGCGTCAGTGGAATTCTAGCAAGGATGTTCTCCAAAATCTTAATGACTGTAAGCTGGGCTTGATGCACTTGAGCAAAGCTTCATTTGGTGATGTCAAAATGGAAATGGAGCAGCTCAAGGAGCGAATCGATATCCTTCAACAAAGTCATAAATCCGATGCTTCAAAAGCTGAAGTTGGGAATCTTATGCAAAAGCTTGATGAGCTTCTGGATATAGAAGATGTGAAATGGAAGCAGCGGGCTAAGCAGCATTGGTATAAGTTTGGGGACAAGAACACCTCCTTCTTCCATGCTTATGCGTCCAAAAGGCGTAAAACTAACACAATTAGAGGTCTTCATAATTCGGATGGCTCATGGTGTGAAAATCCGAAGGACATCGAGGCTACAATCCTTGATCATTTTGGAAAACTTTTTGCCCATTCAAATCAATTAGAGAGGGATTTACAAATTGTCTTAGAACATATCCGAGCCAAGGTAACACCAAAGATGAATAAGCACCTTCTCGAGACTTTCACGGCAAAAGACGCAACAAAAGCACTCTCTCAAATGCATTCTTACAAATCTCTTGGTCCTGACGGCTTTAGCCCTATCTTTTTTCAGAAATTCTGGGATATTGTTGGTCCTAATATTACTCATTTTGTCTTAATGTTTTTGAATAATGGTGTCTTTGGTAGACTAATTAATTTTACGCACATCGTACTAATTCCAAAATGCAAAAATCCTAGCCATCTTTCCCAATTCAGGCCAATTAGTCTTTGCAATGTTGTTTACAAACTTTCCTTTAAAGTGCTTGCAAATAGGATTAAATCTTTGTTACCGAACATTATTTCCACATCGCAGTCTGCTTTCATCCCGGGACGGTTGATCACTGATAATGTTTTAGTTTCATATGAATTGTATCACTTCATTAAATCTAAGTATAGAGGGGGAGACGGCTTGATGTCTATTAAGTTAGACATGAGTAAAGCTTTTGACAGAGTTGAATGAAATTTCCTTATTCGAGTAATACATGCTCTTGGCTTTGATGCTCGACTTGTCTCTCGGATCCATAAATGCATTTCTTTAGTCTCCTTTTCGTTCATCCTCAATGGGGCCCAGGTTGGGTCGTTACTCCCGCAAAGGGGACTCAGGCAAGGTGATCCTCTTTCACCTTATCTATTTATTATTTGTGGAGAGACCTTTTCTTGTCTCCTGCAGGAATTCTCAAGATGTGGAAAGTTGAAAGGAATCACAATCAACGCACAAGCTCCGTCAATATCGCATCTTCTGTTTGCTGATGATACCCTTCTTTTTGGTAGAGCCTCTCTGGAGGAAGCTGTGAACTTCCAACAAGTCATCCAACTATACGCAAGAGCTTCTGGGCAGCGTGTCAATTTTGACAAATCTGCAATTACTTTTAGTTCCAATGTAGCACAGGATGTTAGAACTGCAATTTCCCAACTCCTACATGTGCCAATAGTTGAATCACACGAGAAATATTTGGGACTCCCGTCAGTGATTGGTAGGTCCAAATCTCAAATTTTTACATCTATAAAGGATCGTGTCTGGCAGTATTTGCAGGGTTGGAAGGAGAAGAGATTGTCTCGAGCGGGTAAGGAAGTACTACTCAAAGCTGTCATCCAAGTCATTCCTATGTATACTATGTCGTTTCTCGTCCCTGACAACATCTTAAGGGACATCCAATCTATGGCTTTTGACTTCTGGTGGGGTGATCAAACGGAGACACACAAGACACATTGGATCAACTGGAATAGATTATGTATCCCCAAGAATCAAGGTGGATTAGGCTTTCGGAACATGAAAGCCTTCAACTATGCTATGCTGGGGAAACAAGCTTGGAGGATACTTACTACACCAACATCCCTTCTTCATCGTGTACTCAAAGCTAAATATTTCCCCACGACAGATTTTCTTCACGCACGGTTGGGATATCGTCCTTCATTCACATGGAGAGGAATTCTTGAAGGTCGGAAAGCCCTAAACATTGGTTGCAGACTATGAGTTGGTTCAGGTAGCTCTATTCGTATCTGGCATTATCATTGGCCGCCCCGTCCAAAATCCTTTCGTATCTGTTCTCCGTCTCGAGTGTTGGGTTATTACGCTTGTGTTGCAGACCTTATCCATCAAGATCTTCGCAGTTGGAACACAGCCTTGATCTATGAAATATTCTAGGAAGAGGAAGCTTCTTTGATTAAGAGCTTGCCTCTTTCCAAATATTTGACAAAAGACAGATGGCTTTGGCACTATACAAAGAATGGCAAGTTCTTTGTTCGAAGTGCCTATCATGCAATAATGGATTCAGACATCCTTGATGTTGGTCAGACGGTGCAAGCGTCCTCTAGTTCTGGTAATGATGCAGTTTGGAAGAAGATCTGGTCGCTTGATATCCCTAACAAGAAGAAGCACTTCCTTTGGCGTATTTGTCACAATTTTTTACCTACACCAGACAATCTCCAAAAATGAAGGATACCTATGGAGAACAAATGTTTGGTGTGCAATGGACCATCTGGTGACTTATCCCATCTTTTTTTTGAATGTCCAGTTTCCGTTCAAATATGGGCGCTTAGCTTCCTGGCGAGGAAAATCCGGGCATGTTGTCAATCCTTTGTAGATGCTTGGGTAAAGGAGATTCTTGGGACCTTACCACCTAAAGATTGCGAGGATTTTTCTGTTCTTAGTTATGAAATCTAGGGCAATAGAAATAATGCTTTCTGTAATGGTATGATTCGGGACCCCTTGACTTTGGTTAGCTATGCTCTTAATAGTCAGGCAGCCTTTCGAGAGGCTAACCTCCAAGCTCCAACTATCCCGTCACCAAGGCCTTCTTCATTTTGGTCTCTACTGCTAGCTCCCCACTTCAAAATCAACTTTGATGCCTCTATATCAATAATTCACCGTGTTGTTGGGATTGGTGTAGTTATTCATGATTGTGTTGTAACAGGTTGTCGAATCTGTGCAATAATAAATACTTGCTCAAATAAAGTATAAATTTTGTATACAGTGATAACAGGGTCGAATCCATAGGGACTGGAGAAATTCGTTTCTCCTCAAGTTCAAAATATAGGGGGATTTTTATAAAAATATATAAAATAACTAATTAACTAAATTAAAGAAACTCAAGAAAATAAACAAGAATTAATCAACAATAGACACGACTCGAGCTAAAGGTGCAACTTTTCAGACGGTCCATTCAACTGATCATCGATGCAAAGATAATTCAATTACTCATTAATAGATTGGTTATAGTTGTCATACACGCGATAAACAACCAATTCTTCCTTACTTTTTCAATAGTCAAGGTACGACCGTAGAATTCAATTCCTCAATTGCATTAAGAATTAGAAAAGCCCAACCCTAACCAACAAACACGCTACGAGGATTTATTTAAATTAGATCATACATTTCCCTAACATGAGACCAATCACGCATTTATCTAACATGAGACCAATCACGCTAGTCGCCACTGGTATTAATCAATCAAATAATTACGGATTTAATCGATTAATTTGGGAGTAGATTATTAAGTTAATTCAAATATCGGGCCCTTGACAATCAAATAACAAAACTATCATAAGAAATTAAATCAGAAAATGCATGAATACCAATGAATAAAAGAAATAAGTAAAATAATTCGATCTCACAGATGTTTGGAACCAAGTTTTCAAGTTGACCTTCGACTAGAAAAGGAACTTAGTTGCGCATAGCCAATTGAAGCAATTCACACCATTTTTCCAAAGCCAGCCGTATTAGTCTTTGATACGAGAAAAACTAGAGAAAACAAAAAATTGGCCAAAAGGCCAAGCAGCCGTCGTACCTTTCTTTTTGCCAAAACTAATCAATCCCTTAAATAGACTAAGAGACGGCCAAATCGTAGTTTCACAAGTACTCTTAGTAGCCGCAACTTCCTTCCTATTTTGTAGCTTTGAAAATAAGATAAAGTTCCTAATTTTCCTATAAAAAAATAATTTTTAAATTGATAAAAGATAATTTAAATAGTTTCCCAACTGTAATTGGAACACATGTTTCGTAAGTCTTCGACTTGAATTAGGAAACTGCCACGCGCGAATCTCGGCTTCTCTGGACCTGACAGCAATTCTTGAAAAATTATCCTTTTTAACCACGTTTTGTTCCTTTTCCTACAATTAGCACCATTAACCAAATATAAGTTGAATCCATCAATTAAAACAATATTTTGTAAAATAAAAGAAGAAAATAATCATAAAATTACTGACAAAAATGCAACTTATTAATTTCACCCACACCTAAGCCATGCTTGTCCTCAAGCATGAGAACAATAAATCAAGCAATCAAATTCAAACAATGGCTATTGATCAAATCTTCTATTGCCAAGATGCAATTAAAACACATGTCAAGTATTAGTGGCAATTTTCAAAAAAAATCTTTCCAATTAGCTTTCAAGGTCAAGGACTCTTTCAATTTATGACTAACTAATCTAAAAATATAAAATATTCAACCAGCATCCATCAGCAAATGGTTCGACTATTAAGCAAAATCTCAATATTAAAATTCATGGATTAGCGGGCTAACAATTCATTCAAACACTTCCACATTTTTCACTATTACCTCATCTTTTTTTAAAAAAATATCTCCATACTTGAGCTCTCATTTTTTTTCTTCTCTTTTAACCTTTTTAGGAGAAAAATCTTAGTCCTTAGCCATTCAATCCTTTAGACGCAAACTCCGACATCTACCAAATGAATGAGTCCAGTTACTTAACTTTTATCGCTAAAGGACCACATACTCATAGTTATCGTCACTTTTTGGCGCGAAATTTGACACTTGTAGTGAAAACTCCCGGTTATTAGGCAACGATATCTAGCAGAGTATAGCCAAATATAATTGAAATAAGCACAAAAAATAAAATTAAAAATCACACAAACCCGCTTCATTTCTTAAACATGGAGAACTAAGATTAATAGTTGAACCAATTTGCACAAAAAATATTAGACAAATATTTACAATATTTAGAGAAGTTAACCAAAAAGTGTAAAAATCACAAAATCTCAACTATTCACCAAAGAGATAGCCTTAAACTTAATCATGTCATACTTAACACTTTCGAGTGTAAAATCTTATCAATAGAAAAATTTGAGATGTCTAACCATCGTTTATCAGGTACAACCACAAGTATGCATAAAGATAGGCAAAAATTGGATAAAATTCGACAAAAAAAAAATCGAACAAAAATTTCCAACAAAAATGCCTATATTTGCACTTTTTCAATATACTATCATATGCTATCCGCCCCACACCTAAATCTTACATTGTCCCCAATATAAAAGATAAATAATAAAAAATATAAAGTAAAAAGGACAACGAAATTTTTCTGAGAACTGAGGGGTCCATGGATTGCTACGTGTGACGGGCAAATGATTGTGGAACTCGACGTATGTTGATGGTTGGTGGCAGTGGAGTTCGGATGGAAGAAAGAAAGAAAATGAAAGGAAAAGGAAGAGAAAAGAAAGGGAAAAATTTTTTTCATGTTTTTTTTACCTTTCCCTAGGACACGACGTGGGCACGTCATGATGATAGGAGCCCTTCTGCCGATGACTCGTTGAATTGAAAGTTACCACGTACCCTATTGACGTGGGCGCGTCATGAGGGTAGAAACTCTTCTGATGAGGAACTCAAGAATTGCTCATTACCACGCGCCCTGTTGACGCAGGCGCGTCATGTCAATCAGTCAGCTCCAAGATCGAAGAAAGAGCTCGCCAGGTGACTTGATGTGGGCACGTCATGAGAGTGGAAACCCTTCTGATGAAGAACTTGAGAATTGCACATTACCACGTGCCCTGTGACGACCCCATTTCCCTCTAGGGCGAACCCTAGAGGTTAGCGGACCGTCTGCCCAACTCTAGCCAGGACTCACTTACTAACATTAATTTCAAAGATAAAATTAACTTCAAAATAAGCACGAAACTCCCCAATAAATATTACAAACTACCCAACATCACAAAACATCCATACATAGGTATACAACTAAGTGAAATGAGATACAAGTAGTTCAATCACTTCACTAAGTATAAATAGAATTTGCAATTACTTAAAATGAGAGCTACAACTTTCGAACTCGCTATTCTTTGGATACCAAATCACTAAATACTAAAATTCTTCAAAATAACATTTACATGCTACAAATCGGTCAAATAGACGAATCAAAGTACAAACTACAAGATAAGAACTTAAAAACTAGTACCCTAATACAGTGCCGGTTGATTACAAGTTTAAAAATTTCTATTACAAACTAGTATTATTCTTCTCTCTCTTGTCTCGCACCCTATTAAGGAAAACAAATAAAGGGAGGAGATAAAGGCCCGGTGAGGTTCCAAGAAAACAACAAACAGTCAGGCATTGCAACATTCACATGTTGGCGTGATCACGTGTTCTGTGGAGCAAGTAATATCCAAATAACTCATTTAACAATGTACAGTAAATACACATTTACGACAAGGATATAGTCTGCTCTTGGGAGCAGGTTCCATCGCAACTTGTCCAGGATCTATTGACACTACATCAATGATGGAATTATAACAAGTCCAGTAGAGCACCACTTAACTCCAATCTCCGTCCACCGATCAACCCCCTACCGGGCTTGAACTCCAATAGTAATAGTGGGTGGTAATACTCGAGTATACCAATTAGTCGAAAAGATAACACTCCACTCGACAAAACAGTAGATCCAGGGTTCGTTATCTAGTCGACCAAATCCTTGCCGGCTCGACTCGATAACTAGCCGATGGAGTTTAGGATCCAGACCCTTTTTTTCAATTCATGCGCATGAATATCAGTTTACTTGTAAACAATTCACTTATAGTAGTAAAACAGAAATTCAGTCAAATTAGATCGAGTGCGATAAAGTACACACTCACCTATACAATGATAAGTTAATTCAAATAACAAGTCATATTTGAGCAACAAGTAGCATGGGACTTGTAATTGGAATACTCACCACGGCAACAAACTTAAGTGTTTGCCTTAGGAGCACTTTCGGCCTCACCTTCAAGTCCTAAAATCAAGTATGTAAAGTGCCATGAGATCCACTACTCCAAACCACCATATTCAAAGGGAAAAAAAAACACTTCTAAACCAACCGATTTATCTCCACTACAATCATAAAATCAAGCTCAAAATGGTTCAACAATTCCAACTTGAAGTTGGAAATGAAAGCAAGAATAGCTTTTGAAGAACAGAATTTTCTCCAATTTTGTGTGATGCTATTTGAAAAATCATATCTCAAGCTTCTTAAGTCCAAAATTTATAAAATTTATATCGTTAGAAAATAGACTCAAAGGACTACAATTTCCCAGAAGACACATTTGTAAGATTCTGTCCACAAATCAGTCAAATTCCAGTCTCAAGTTGCTGCTTCATCTGGTAGAAAAACAGAACAGGTGCAGAAATTCAGTCAACTTTGGAAAATCACAGACATTCATAGGAATTGAGAAAAATTCTAAAATTTTCATGGTAGAAAGCACTCTGAATCTAATTTCAAACGCAATAAGCAGAACTCAATTTGGAATTTTATGCACTAAGATATGACAATTTTCCCAAGTCTATGCAGTGACCACTGGGAAAGTTCAACAACTAATATATCTTAAAGCAAACTACAATTTCACCATTTAAAGCTCAGTCTTTTTGCTCAAATCAGCGTCACATACATGAATCAACATCTAAGCAAGTAATAAAACAATTTTTGCCGAAGTTACATCAACAAAATAAGGTAAACAGTCCAGTTTTGGTCCCTCCTTCTCTAAGCCAGCTTGAACAAATTCCAGCTATGGTTTTGGTAAAAAAAATGTGAGGTTTAAGCCACTTAAAATGCACGATTTTGATCAAATTTCAGCACACACTTATAGGCTAAAGTAGTATAACATATTTTGAGCAAAATCAAGCCTAAATCATCAAGAAAATTTCGAAACAAAGGCTGCAATTGCAGCCCTTCCATTCGGCCAGCAACCATAAATTTTTCTCCCAATTTTTCCAACTTTTCTCCAACTTTTTGCCCCAAATTCAGCCCAAAACATCTAGTAATTCCATACGGTTTCATCACCAACATGACCATAGATACATATGTAGCCATAATCACAACAAAATAGCCGTCATAATCACACCACAATCATATGCATAATCAAACCCTAGAATTCAAATATAAGGCATAAAAATCATCAACTCATAATCTTTCAAGATTCACCATAAAATCTTACCTTGAATCCAAAAATCCAACTTCTTTTCAACATAAGGTAAAGAAAGAAGAGCAACCTAACACTTTACCTCTTTGGCCTTCCAATCAAGATGAAACTTAATCCACTCACCAAAACTTCTCCTTTTCCCAAGCTCAAGCAAAGGTTGGTAGAAACCCCAAGCTATCTTCTTCCTTTCCCCTCAAAGTCCAAGCAAAATTGAAACTAGTTGGAATGGATCTTTTTCTTCCCTTTTCTCCTCAAGCTCACGGCCCTCACTCTTTTTTTTTCTCTTGATTTTTATTTTTTTTGGTCTTAAGTCAAGAAAGGAAAGAAAATGGTAAGACAAGATTGGTCAAAGGTGTCTTATAACAAAAACTTGGTCCCTACTTCGCTAAGTATCACTTCCTTGTGATTTCTAGCTTCCAATTTCTCTAATCTCTTTCTCTTGTGTTGGTTTATTAGGTTTAAGATAAGTAATGAAAGGATAATTGGTAAGAAAGCTTGGTCAAAGTAGGATTAAGGCTTGGTCAAAGAAGTTAACACTTGATGGCTATGGTGACACATGTCACCATCTAGATGTTTCTAATTCCAAGTATCCTACCTCTTCCTTATTGCACTAAATGTGATGCCCCCACCTCTTCCTAGGGCGAACCCTAGGGTATAAGCGGAGCGCCTGTCCAACTCTCGTCAGGAGTCACGCACTCATTCTAGCTTAATAGAGAACTACAAGTCAACCATTGACTTATAATTGAGAGATACTTCGAATATACAAATCCAAAACTCCCAAGGCTACCATTTACAATTACAATCCAAAATACCCAAGTATAACAAAATTTATACTTCAAAAGTTTTCAATATCATACAAAAGGTATACTAGATTCAACCACAAACCGCTAGTCTAGAATCTCCAACTTCCACCTCCAAAGCCTGTTAAGGAAAACAACTTGGAGTGAGCTAACACTCAGTGAGGCCAAGAAATTCAAGCAAGCAAGTAGTACCAATTAAATCGAATATCACACTTAAAAGCAACTTTAACATGAGATTTCATTTAAGTGCACAAGTAGGAAATAAACACAAGTAGAAGGATACAGGAGCTGTCAGGAGCTATTTCCACGTCTCAACCTATTCAAGCCATCTGAGGTTGACTTTTCGTCAACTCAAATAGCAACATGATCGTAGCGCTCCACTTACTTCCTCCATCCAACATAACACCCACTCGGATCCGGAACCAAACAAACATGAGGTGGCAATACTATTCGAGTATGCCAAACGAGATCTCAAAAGATCAAGTTTTAAAATTTCTCAAGGTTCACCAAGCTTCTCGACCAAGCCCTTACTGGCTCAAGTTACGAGGTTAGCCAATGGGTTGGGGCATCCCCCCATGTACAATTGGTCGATGAGATAACACTTCAATCGACTTAGAATCGATCATAACACTAAGTCGGTATGAGAGGCACCTCCCACCCGAATAGGGTGTGGTATATGCTACCACACAGTGCTCACGAGTTAAAACATGTTCGAGTACAAGTGCAAGTCACAAACATTCATGTAACAAATATCAATTAATCAAGAGAGAGAGAGGACGAGGGCGGTAAAATATACTCTTGCCTCGGCAAGTTCACAAATCACATAGCACTTGTACAATTATCATTTCAATCATAGTAACATGAAGTATGCACTTGACACTCACCACAAGTCAAGGGCAAAGCAAGAGCAAAAGCAAGAGGTCAGATGAACTCTTCGCTGTCCACATGACCACCTGAGACATGCACAATCACGATTACCTAGGTATTTGACCAAGACTAATAGGAAAAGAAAATATCCTCTTGCTATCCACGCTCAAAAGCCACATGTTCAAGTCGAAGTAAAAGAGACTTTCTCGCTTAATCATTGCAATAATATTCAAAGAGAACTTAAAAGTCATTTTTGAGTCAAGTCGTGGCAAGAAATCTCGATTCCAAAAAAAAAGTACCATACTTAATTTTTGGCACGAAAATCGAGGAAAGTAAAAGATGATTTTCATATCTCAAAACTTCTAATCTTATGCCCAAGTCTTAGAATATAAAGGAGCGTTCACGTTTTCTAATCTTATGGAGTCAAAATCCATCAAAACGCTACTCATTTTCACTGTAAATGTTGAAGTTAAAAGTTTCAAGTTTCGAATATAAAACTAGTGAAATTCCTCAAGAGTTACTCTAGCTAACACGCTCCATTTTATGGTTCAATTTCATGGAAACCAAGGGCATGAGACTAGGGGGTGAAATCCATTTCCCAAGCATGAAATGAGGTGCAAATAACCAAGAAAGTTAGGCTTGAAACCTAGAAAATGTTTCCAAATCCCTTTGGAGTTTTTGTCACTTTATAAGGAAAAATTTAATTTTGGCAATCTTTTTTGAAAAATCATAACTTGAGTTTCATAAGTCTAAAATTTGAAAATCTTATACCATTGAAAAATAGACTCAATAAACTAAAACTCTCTAGAAGATACTTTTTCCAGATTCAAATCTAAAATCAGTTAAATCTTAGCTCCAAATCACTACTTCGGTAAAACAGAGCAAAAATAGTCTTGAATTTCAATGAACTTTGAAAATTTGGAAAAATTCATGGGAATCGAATCAACCCTTGAATTTTATACCACTGAAAGAACTCCAAATCTAGTTTCAAACGCAACAAATGGAACTCAATTCGAATTTTTCTATACCAAGATACAATAGTTTTATGAAAGCTGATTTTTAAAACCTGGTTCACGAAATCCCAGTTTTGGAACATCCGACACAGTTCGTAAATTAGGACATAACTAAGGCTACACAAATCTAAAATTAGCGTGGTTTACAGCGTTGAAAACTAGATTCAAAATTCTAAAAATCACTAGAAGAAACTGTCTTTAAATTCGTTTTGTCAGATGAGTGAAAACAAGCTACAAACTACAGCTGTGCTTGTTTCTCGGTTAAAACATTGAGCAAAAATAGTCAAATTTGCTGGTTCGTTGCGGCTCATAGAAAACGAACAAAGTTGGAGTCTAGTTTCATATGCCACAAGAAATCCTCAAGCCCTCGGAGTCTAGTTTCATATGCCACAAACAGCACTTGATTTCAACTCCTGTACGAAAAATTATGGGCTGTTGAGTGCGCACTGGACGGCAGCACTGACCAGAAATTTCCAGGTTTGTTTTCTTCTCTTTAACCTAACTTAAACTCAACCAAATGAAATGCTTTTTGAGAAATAATTTACACACATATAACCCAACATGTAACAAGCATTTTGGCATCAATATAACCACAAAATTCAAAATTAAACCAAGGAAAATAAACTAGCAAAAATTGGACAGTTCTTGCACCACTTTCTCTTCAAATTTTCTTTCCAAATCTTCATACCAAAACCAAACTATAAATCACTAAAACAACAACCAAACAAAAAAAGAAATCCTCAAGGCCACTACCTAAGAATCTTCATCAAGACATCTACCTAAAGTCAAGGTTCATGGAACCCATCAACAACCCAAGCTTAACTAGTTAAAAGCTAACTAAAACTAACCATAAGATGGACGAAAAATGAGAGTTTTGAGAGTTACCTTTCCTCCAAGAGTAGTAGGCAAAATCACAAGAAATCAAGTTCTAAATCACCAAGAATCTCTCCTCCTTCAAGTCTCCTACTAAGCTTGAGGATTATCCAAGAAGATAAACAAGGTTGGAGCAAGTTTTAGGGAACAAAATGAAGAGGAAAATTTGCAACTTTCTTGGCAAAAATGGAGGAGGAGTGCTCGGCCAAGGGGAGGAAAGAAAAAAGGGTTTTGTGAGCTTTTGTCTGAAGTGACTTGATAGAAGAAAGATGGGACATAAAGCTACCTTTGGTGCAAAAAGTCAACAATTGAATAGTGGCTTATTAGTGCTCCTAATTGAATTTAATTCAACTCACTCACCTCTAATCCCTCAATTAACTTTTCTTAGTCTACAATTGATCACCATTAATTCTCCAAGACCATTGCACTCTCTGCTCAAATATTGCCTCCAAAAACGTGTATTCACTAATTTTCACTAATCGGGCGACAGAAAAAATTAAATTTACTAGCAAACGTTTTTAAAAATATAAAATGAGACAATGTATCATGCAAATGTAATTAAAACGAATGGAATAAATTAATTGGAGTAAATGAATAAATAATTAATTAAATAAACCGATGAAATAAATAAATAAATGAAATAAAATAAAAATCCGGATCCTTACATCCTTTCCCCTTTAAAAGAATTTCGTTTTCGAAATTCATACCTTGATTTACAAACAATTTTGGATACTTCTTTCGGAGCTCCTCTTCCACTTCCCAAGTTGCTTCCTCAATTCCGCGATTTCTCCATAAAACCTTCACTAGAGGGATTTGCTTGCGTCTTAACTCCACTTTTTTATCTAAGAGCTTTACCGGCCTTTTCTCATATGACAAATTCTCATCAATTTCTACTTCTTCCGGTCGTAACACATGGGACGGGTCAGGATGATATTTCTTAAGTATGGAGACGTGGAAGACATCATGAATTTTGGACAAATTCAAAGGTAATTCCAACTTGTAAGCCACATTTCCTACGCGTTGGATGACCTTATAGGGCCCCACAAATCTCGGTTGTAACTTCTTTCCTTTACCCGTCAATAGGCTTGCTTTCAAAGGTGTGATCTTAAGAAACACTTTATCTCCAATCTCAAACTCCAAATCTTTCCTCCGATTATCCGCATAGCTCTTTTGGCAGCTTTAAGTCGTTCGGATCCTCTGACGTATCAATTTCACCTTTTAAAAAGATTCCTCAATCCAAGGCACGGTAGTCGAGTCCAAAATCTTCTTTTCTCCAATTTCGTCCCAATGAATTAGAGATCGACACTTTCGACCATAAAGGGCTTCGTAAGGAGCCATTTTTATTGAGGAATGAAAACTATTGTTATAAACAAATTCCACCAATGTAAGGTACTGACTCCAATTTTCTCCAAAATTCAAAATACAAGATCTCAACATGTCTTCTAGGGTTTGGATTGTCCTTTTCGATTGTCCATCTGTTTGCGGGTGGTAGGTGGTACTAAAATTCAGCTTAGTCCCTAAGCTCTCTTGCATCTTTTGCTAAAATCGAGACACAACCCTAGGGTCCCAATCTGATACTATACTCACTGGTATCCCATGCAACCTTATAATTTCGTCCAAATACAATTTAGCCAATTTTTTCAAGGAGTAATTTATACTAATCGGCAAAAAGTGAGCAGACTTGATCAATCGATCCACTAGTACCCAAATAGCATCGTGCCCTCCCTGAGTCCTTGGTAGTCCCGATACGAAATCCATTGTGATATTTTTTCACTTCCACTCGGGTATCTCCAACGATTATAATAATCCAGACGGTTTCTGATACTCGGTCTTAACTTGCTGGCAAGTGAGACAAATTCGAACAAGTTGGGTAATTTCTCTTTTCATATTTTCCCACCAATAGAGGTTTTTCAAATTCTGATACATCTTATTACCTCCAGGGTGTACCATATACTTAGAATGGTGAGTTTCGTTCAAAATTTCCTTTTTTAGTCCTTCTTCTTTTGGCACCACTAATCGATTTCTAAACTTTAACACTCTATCGGTCCGCAAATTGAAATCGGGCTTTTCCCCTTTTTGAACTTTCTCAATCCATTTTTACACTTCAGGGTCTCTTTTCTGAGCTTCTTTGATTCAATCTATCAAGGTAGACTTCACAGTAATATTTTCAAAATCACCCTCCGTGGCTCAAGACGCGGGTTCCAAACACTAACTTCCTCTAGCATGTGCTATTCTCTCACCATTAAATTGACCACTTGCACCTTACGACTTAGGATATTTGCCACTACATTAGCTTTTTCAGGGTGGTAGTTAAGCGTACAGTCATAATCTTCCAAAAATTTCACTCATCTGTGTTGCCTCAAATTCAACTTCTTCTGGGAGAATAAATACTTAAGGCTCTTATGATCTATAAAAACCTTGAAAGTTACCCCATACAGATAATGTCTCCACTTTTTCAAGGCAAATATCACTGCCTCTAATTTCAAGTCATGGGTCGGGTAATTCTGCTCATAAGGTTTCAACTTACGGGAGGCATACGCAATCACTTTTCCATTTTGCATTAATACACACCCTAAACCATCCTTTGAAGCATCTGTATAAACCATGAAACAATTTCCTCCATTCGCCAATGCTAATACAGGTGCCTCAGTCAAACACTTCTTCAACTCCTGATACCCTTCCTTGCATTTAGAATCCCATATGAACTTGTCATACTTCTTAGTCAACTCGGTTAGGGGTTTCGCGATCTTAGAAAGTTCTTGATAAACCGGCGGTAATACCCTACTAACCCTAAGAAACTCCGAACTTCAGTAGGATTTTTGGTCGTTTTCACTTAGAAACAGCTTCTACCTTAACTGGATCTACAGTAATCCTTTCCTTAGAGATTATATGACCTAAAAAGGCTACTTCTTCCAACCAAAACTCACACTTATTGAACTTAGCGAAAAGTTGGTGCTCTCTCAGGGTTTGCAAAACTATCCTCAGGTGCCATTCATGATCTTCTCGAGATTAAGAGTACACCAATATGTCATCAATGAATACCACCATAAATTGATCCAAATACAACTTAAAGACCCGATGCATTAAATCCACAAATGCTGCTGGCGCATTAGTTAACCCAAAATGCATAACTGCAAATTCAAAGTGCCCATATCTCGAATTGAAAGCGGTTTTAGGCACATCCGCTTCTAGGATCCTCAACTAGTAATAGCCTTGCCTCAAATCTAGCTTGAAAAACACCACTGCTCCTTGCAACTGATCAAATAACTCATCTATGTGAGGCAAAGAGTATTTGTTCTTAATGGTCACATCATTCAAGCCCCGATAGTCTACGCATAGCTTCAAAAACTTCCATCTTTCTTCTTAACAAAGAGCACTGGAACTCCCCACGGTGAATCACTTTCTCTAATAAAATTTCTTTCTAATAAATCTTGTAACTGCAACTTCAATTCTTTTAATTCAGTTGGAGCCATCCTGTAAGGCGTCTTAGAGATAGGTGCCGTCCCCGGAGCTACTTCAATTTCAAACACTATTTCTCTCTCCGGAGGCAACGTTTCTAATTCCTCGGGAAAGACATCGGAAAACTCCTTCACTGCTGGCACGTTTTCCAACTTCACCTTATCCCCAGGTGTATTTATAAGAACGGCTAGATATCTTTTAGCTCCACTACTCAACAATTTCCTAGTTCGAACCCCCGAAATTAGAGCAGACGATGCTAGTCTATCCCTCACATCTAATTTCAAAGTCGCTTCCCCCGGGATGTGCAATTCTACTAATTTCATCTTATAATCCAATTGAGTATGGTATCGAACTAACCAATCCATCCCAAGTATCGGCTCATATCCCTTAATTGCTAGACTCATTAAATCTGCCAACAACTTCCTCTCACCAATCCAAATCCCACAGTTTCTATAAACCTTATTAGCAATTAGGCACTGGTTCCCTGTAGGAGTCTTAACTTCCAAATCAAAAGACAAGAAATCATACTTTACATCTATACCATTTCTAGGGTGTTGGTTTGGATCGGTTGCTAATCCCTCATCTCTTTCAGGTGTGCGGGGTTGCTGAAACATACGCCCATGACCCTGTCCACGTTCTTGCCGATCCATAAAGCAAGAGTCTAAACGCATAATTAAAAGAGAAAAAATACGTATAGAAATTTAAAAACATATCCAAGTTGCACGAGCACTTTAAAATTATAGCATAGTTCTTTACATAAACTAAAAGTCATGTTACATATCAAGAGTGCATAAAACAAGTCAATAATATCAAGTACAGGACATAGGCATCCAAGTGCCTCAAAATATAGGGGTACATGCAACAAAATACAAAAGACCTCAAGGTGAGGATCACCCCTTCTAAGTCCTTAACAAAAGTCAAAAGATCAGGAGATCACTAATATAAGTGAATCGAACTAGTAGACCCCACATCTACAGAAGGATCCTCCTCGGGGTCCTCCTCGGGATCCTCCTCCATGGGTTCTTTCTCCTCCTCAATAACAGGGGTAGTATCCCCAGGTCTACCTCCACCCATGGCCTCCTCTATGCGATCGGCCATGGTCACACATTCCGCTATAATGCCATCCACACGGTTCCCTACTTCCTTGACAATCTGAATGAGGCGCCCATCGGTTGCCTGAAACTGAGCATGGGAGGCGTCAGCCCTCTAACGTTCCTCGAGAACTCTAGTCTCTAACTCCTGAATCCTGGTAGCCTGGGCCTCCATAGTGGCCCTCATCTCCTCCCTCTCTGCTCGAGCTACCCTGAGATCACGGGTCAACTGTCTCCTCTCCTCAACTACCCCTAACACCACGCTGTTAGGATAGGAGAATCTCTTTCGGCACAGGCACGTCCTAACCCGCCTGGCGAGTGAGTACCGAGGGGCGGGTCCGCCTCCAACCATCCGATACAGAATCACTGGGAGAGGTCCCTCGATCCTATCACTGTCATTACCACTATCCATATCCTACAAATAACCCACAAACTAAAGGTTAGGTCCTTATAATCACTGGTGCCATTCAAAATTTAACTTAAGGTCTATTACGGATTTCTATGACCAAAAGTTCACGACTAAGAACTCCTGACACTGTTCCAAGTATTTCAAACCTAGCGCTTTGATACCAATTGTGACGCCCCCACCTCTCCCTAGGGTATCGGTGGAGCATCTGTTCAACTCTTGTCAGGACTCACACACTCATTCTAGCTTAATAGAGAACCACAAGTCAACCATTGACTTATAATCGAGAGATACTTCGAATATACAAATCTAAAACTCCCAAGACTACTATTTACAATTACAATCCAAAATACCCGAGTATAACAAAATTTACACTTCCAAAGTTTCCAATATCATACAAATGATATACTATCTTCAACCACAAACCGCTAGTCTAGAATCTCCAACTTCCACCTCCAAAGCTTGTTAAGGAAAACAACTTGGAGTGAGTTAACGCTCAGTGAGGCCAAGAAATTCAAGCAAGCAAGCAAGTAGCACCAATTATATCAAATATCACACTTAAAAGCAATTTTAACATGAGAACTAGCCAGTGAATGAAATGCAATGAATGAAATGACTGACTGAATGAAATGAACACTGAAGGAGTTTTCATTATTAAATGTTTTTAAATATTGGAGGAATAAGGGAAATGATCGGAGACTGAATGACTGAATGAATGAATGGCTCTAAGTGAGCACGTATCCTTCCAATGATTGAATATTTGTTTCTTGAATGACTGCATTATTACTATGCAAAGTGTGAAAAGTGTTAAATGTAATACTTATATGTTTTATACTTGACTGCTGGTTTGGGAGCCTCACTGAGCTTTTAACTCATTCCATTAGTTTGTTTTCCTTACAGAGAAGGAGGCTGGAGAAGTAGCCGTGAACTAATGTATATAACCTCTCGCACTTGTACTTTTGTAGATGAGATGTATTTGGAATCTTTAGAAATGTAATCTTATGTTTTACTCTTGGCTTGTAAATTAAGTTTGAATTGTTAGTTGGAAATGGAACTTTTATGTTAATTTCGAGGCTTGAACGGCTATTTTAAGAACGTTAATGAGTGAATCCTGGTGAGAGTTGGACAGACGATCCGCCAAATTCTTGGGTACGATCTAGGGGGAGGTGGGGTCGTTACAATGCAATAGCTCATTATGCCCATCTAGGGAATCAGAATTATGATGCAATTTATCTGGCGCACTAGCTGGAATCATTTCCTTTGACATCTTTGCAACATAAGCTTGAGTTAACATCGACTTAGATTGCACGTTCCTCTCCTTCACCAGGCAAAGTTCAGGATGTTTTTTAAAACATTGATCTTGATTTTGTCCAATTCTCTCACAATGTTGACAAAAATCAGGCCAAACCTCGTACTCAATTTTTTGCCAGAACCCTTTAGAATCATCACCAATCCAAATCCGTAGAACACGTGGCTTATATGTATCTAGTTCAACCAAAACCCTAGCCACAGATGGCCTACGAAAATCGGAGATAGCCGCATCAACCTGCAAGGGTCTACCAAGCACCATTGAAATCTTGTTCACATACTTCATATTAAACAACAGTAACGGTAATTCCAGATATGTGATCCAAATTGGAGCTATGGAAGAATCTTTGGTTGTCTGATAATTTTAATCTCTCTGGATAGTAGGAAAGGCATTTGTATAGTGTACTCTCTGGCAAAAGCATGCAAGCAGTTTGATATTTTTTATTCTTGGGAGTCCCATCAATCACAATTTAACCAGCTACTGAGTTTAGACATTGACGAGTGCTCTATTCATCCATTATACTTTAGTATCAAAGATCATTTCTTGGTGAATTCCTTGCTAAGGATTTTTTTTCTCTTTTACTAGATGCCTGAACTTTGATAATTTTGGAACTGCATTTACTATCATGTGCTGGCAAGGCCTATAATTATGATCTTACTTTGACTATGGTTGTCTGCTTTTGATCTACTTTTCACGGTTTATTCAGCCAAAAGATGCTCGTGAAACATGGTTGAAAATTTACAAAGTTGTGACTTTATTTCGCTTGATGCTTGTAACAGTGATGGCGATTACTTCTTATGTATTACATTGCTAGGATCATGCATTAAAATGCTGTTTTTATTACTTTTGTTACTATCAGATGTTGGGCCTTTTAAATTTCAAAATGATATACAAACTTGTGGATATAAAACGTGCAAGTGATGTGGGAAATCAGAAATGATTAGAAGAGCAGAGTCAGAATTGATGTCACACCCTACTAAGTTTATGCAACACTAGCATTTCTGGACAAGATGGCTACTTTTGAGGAATTCAATCAATGCTAATATTAACTCCGTTAAAAACATAGAAAGGTTTTAAGAAAGTGTTGTAATACTTCTATATATGAAAGTTTGTGTCAACTATTACAACTTCTCTGCCTTATGATGTTTTCAACCAATTACAGTTTATTTCAGTTAGCAGTTTTAAATCTTTTTCTTCAAGAAAATCATGTTTATCCTCCCCAGTTTTTGCTTTGGCATTATATTCTTTCCTTTTTCTATTTGTTGCAAATATCACAATAACGTTATAGTTTGATGTAGGGGGGAAAAAAGCCATGGAGTGCTTCACTAATTTATACTTAATCTTTTCCACTGTAAAAAAACTTCTTTGAAATTATAAAGTAGCAGCAGGTATATTTACAATATGATGAGTTTTTACAACTATGAAATTCAAGATTATAGCTAAACCTGACAATTGTGCAGATTAGGCGGGTTTTGGGAGGGTTGGTATTAGGTTTTTACTTAAATAGCATATACGTAATCCATCCAACTAGAAATTGGATTGATTTTAAGTTGAGTCATATTGAGTTATTTCAAACTCATTAACTCAAATATGATTCAACATATATTTTTATGCATTTTGATATATAATACCCTCTTACACACATTTACACACGCAAAATAATTTCTCTACACACAAACACATTTTCACATACATGCACATATTTTCACACACAAAAACATTTCTACACATACAAGCACTCTTTGTTTTAATCCACACACGTGTAATAAGCTCTTGCAGAGATATTCCTCCATATACACTTGGTTTCCAAAGAAAAAAATCCTACCAAAATTTTGTTTAGATCACCTCGATAGATTTTTTCCTCATGAAACACTGTTTTATTGACTAGTTTGCCCGATCTTTATTTCTTTTTCTTTTTCCCTTTTTTTTTTGGGTGGTGGTTACGGATCAGTGAAAAACAAAAGCACCAAAGTATTGACATAACCAAATATGTGAATTGGAGGGGCTGAATCTAGGATATGAAAAAAAGGATATGCCGACAGATTTGAGATCTGGATGTTGGTGACGCCATTTAATGAAAGTTAATGTTAATACTACAAGAAATTGATTTCCCTAGGACGAATCGTCTGCTTTACTGCATATTACATTTTTAAGTGGATACTCAACTCAAAAACCCAAACCGCCCAAACATTATTTGAGTTTCTTTCACCCAACCCGAAACTAATCCAATATTCAATTGACTCGACACAACCTCTCAAATTAGTGGATCGGTTGGGTCAGTTGTTAGGTTTTGAATATTTTTGCCAGTCATGATTGTAGCTTTGTGCTACTCATATTTGTACTAAACTAACAAATGAAAAACTAGTTTACAACTATTCAAAATTTTCATATAAAAAACTAAGTACTTTGCTCTTTTTCTCACCCAAATGAACCTACTAAATTAACACATACACAAAAAAAGTAATATAGTACCAAAAATGGCAAAACAAAAAAATAACAAAAATATTTAAAACAAAAAAAATGGTAAAACAAAAAAATAACAAAAATATTTAAATGAATAATTGAATATTTAAATAACATTTAGATTATAAATAAACAAATAATTTTTTTTATTTAATACATTTAGATCCATTTATTAAATGGTTGTAAAGAAATTGGATAAATTTCATCACCATCCATTAAGTTGAAATCATTTGTGACCATTTATTCTTATTAGGGTAAAGTTCACCCGAGATCACTAAATTTTTCAAAAGTTTCATTTGCCCATTAAACATTTTTTTGGTTCCAAACAACCCATTAAACTCCTGAAAGTGTTTTGAAGGGTTATTTTGGACATTTCGCATATAGCCCATTAGCCTCAATTGTGTTGTGTTTAGTAAGCTATGATGTACTTTACCCTTCATATTACCATCACTAGTAAAAACTCCCGACTTCTGAAATCCTCCTTTGCTACGCTACTCCTTTGCTATCCCCATTTCCTGTCAAAATGGAACAAAAATTGAACATTACGTTCAAAAATTCTTACTTAGTAAAGCCATCTGCACCAACATTCCAAGGTCATATGCCATTGAGTCTATTTGATCAAACTGGGTATTTAATCCATATTCCCACTGTTCATTTCTACAAACCACCTCCACCACAATTCACACAAGATGGCTCCCTCATTAATAAACTAAAGAGCTCGTTGGCCATGGCTCTAGTGCACTTCTACCCTTTAGCAGGACGGATAGTGCTATTGGAAGGCGGACGGATGGAGTTAAATTGCAATTCCGCCGGAGCTCAACTACTTGAAGCCGTTTGTCGGGAAACTCTTGATCAAATAGGAGATTTGTCACCAAGTCCATTGTTTCATAATCTTGTCCCTTCACTGAACTACAATGATATGAAAAATCTCCCATTGTTGGTCATACAAGTGACAAAATTCAAAGATGAGAATATTGCTCTCGGCATAGCCATCTCACATATAATTGCTGATGGACAGAGTGCATTCCACTTCATTATAGAATGGGCTCGCTTAGTGAGTGGCAACAGCATTTTCACTAAACCCTTCCTAGACAGGAGAGTTCTACGAGGTGATTCAAGGGTTCCAAGAAGTGGTGGAGAAAGAATAGATGTGAATTCGCACGCTGCAAATCCTCATTTACCATTACCAATAGTGATCGGGGAAACAAGTGCAAAAATCCAACAAGAGAAGAAAACTTCAATAGATTTGCTAATACTATCGACAAAAGAAATTGAGTTTTTGAAGAGTCTTGCCAGTGATGGCATAGTTCCCGCTATGAAACGGCCCTATAGCACATTTGAGGTGATTTCGGCACACCTGTGGCGATGTGCATGCAGGGCCAGACTACTCATCCATGAACAGCCTACAGTCTTGTCCTTCCCAATTAATTTTCGCAAACTTATTCAACCACCATTGCCTGTTGGATATTTTGGTAATGCAATTCTTGATATCCGATCCATGGATTTCTCTGGCAACTTGTTAACAGGTACATTGGCTAATACAGCAGCCAAGATAAGGAAGACCATCCTAGCAGTAACAAGTGAATTTCTATATTCCGAGATTGAATTTCTGCAGATGCAAACAGATTTATCCAAATTTCAAGAAAGACATGACTATATGGAATATCTCGGCAATCCTAACCTCACCATTTCAAGCTGGTTGACGTTCCCATTCAATAGCCTGGATTTTGGCTGGGGGAAATCATTAGGCATGGTTGAAGCATCTCACAATGGGGATGGGGATTTTGTTCTTCATGGTGACCGTCACAGTGGAGTAGTGGTTAGTATGTGTTTCCAAGAGGAATATATCAAGAGTTTCAAATATTACTTTTATGAGATATTTGGAGATATGAATAAGAAGGATTGAGGTACAGGCAAAGACGATTCTACTAAGTTTCAAATATTTGTTTGCCTATTTGCTGTATAATTTGAATTATAATTACTCCTATGAGAACTAGTATTTTAACTTGTGCTTTAGCACGGCTTGTTTCTTTTTCGATGGTAATTTTTTATGTTTTCATTAAATAATAATGATGGGTATCTTAATTTTGGTATAAAGAAATTCATTTAGATGCATATCTAAGAATGTTTGTTGATTAAAAAGAAAAAGAAAAGCACATATGAAATAACTAAAGCAACCGAGTAAATTAAATTAATCTATTTGGTTGAACATCAAACAATTAATAGTCCATATATCATGTTGTGTATGCACGTTAACTGCTGAGATGATGATAGTTATGTTTTATCTAATTTTGTACCTGAAAGGGTTGAAATGGATAAAAATGCATTTGTGGTCCAGTTGTGTTTTTGAAAAATTTCAAATATAAACATGTGTTGTAATTAGGTTAGTACGTATCTTATTCTCTGATTCAACTCAATTTGTGATGTCACCTGGTGCTCAATTAGTTGTGCAACTTCATTATCAAAAAGCAATCCAAATGAAGAGCAAAAGTTGATTAAAACCGCTATATATATATATATATTATATATATGTATGTATGTATGTATGCATGCATGCATATACACACACGTGTGTGTGTGTGTGTGAAGTTTTGTGGGGCAAAAACGAAATCTGCAGGACTCTTGTGTTTTCTGTTCTAAAAATGTAGAGACTCGTGACCACCTTTTATTTTTGCTTGTCTTGTGACCTTTAGAATTTGGAAACAAATCCAAAGTGTAAATCTGGTCGTTACAGTTCTTATCCATGGTCAAATGAGATATTCTGGCATTGTCTACACCCGATTGGGAATTCTTTTAAGGGACAACTTATGAGGCTATCCTTGCTGAAACAGTGTACTTTATCTGGTGTCAGCAAATTTTTAATAATAGGCAACTGAGTTCAGATTAGGTTCTGGGCAAGATCGTTGCTGAGGTTCAAGCTATGTTATTAAGCTGGAGAGGAGTTTGGAAGGGTAAGGAAAGCTGGCAACTTAGTTCGGCTTGGACTTTGAGCAGAGTATTTTCCTTTAAGAAAAAACTGTAACTAGTCTTTTTTGTAAATTGGTTGTGCAGAATATTGTGCAGGCAATAGTATTTTTTTTTAGCTCAAGAGTATTACCCTGAATAGTAACTGCCTTGTCGCTATGTATGATTGTCCAAGCAATATCAATAAATTTCTTTTCCAAAAAAGAAAAAAGAAACCAGGACCAAAGAACTCCAACTATTTCAGACTGAACATCCTCACCAGTCTCCATCTTGCAAAACGTTTCTTGCATCTATGATCCCTAAGACTCAAGTGTTATACTAATTATGTATATATAAATGTACTATGCAATGAAAATCTAAATAAATTTGCCTCTAATCATTGTTGTCAAGCACATATTGATCCCTTCATGTCTCTATGTTTGATCCCTCCATGTCTCTTTGAAGTTAGACTAAGGAGCTTCTACGTAGAAGAAGAAGTTAGACTAGGGACTCTTAGTGGCAAATGCCAAAATATCTAGGGTTCCTTCTATCAAAGAAATCTTGTCATAATTCATAATGAATAATATATCTGACTAATTGATTGATTTGATTGATTAACTAATTAAATAAGATATCAATTAGTAGAAGATATCAATCAATTATTATCCAATAGGAGATACTAATTCATTAGTGATAAAATGTCAATCAATTAATCAAAATATCATTCACTTTAGAATCAATCATGTAGGTCATAATTGCCTCTAAAAGAGGGAAGTCTTACATCAAGGTCTAACAAACAGTGAAAAAAGTAACCTCCAAGAATATGTAATTAAGTTCATCAATATCCAATCTTTCACTACTATCACACCGGTACATGAGTTCAGGTTTTGTATTCTTTGAATGTGGATGTAGCACCGAAATACATAGTATTCGGCTAGAAGGGAAATTAAATTTGAACCATCGACCGACCTAATTTTTGCAATGGGCCATTAGATTAGTGGTAAAATATTTTGAACGAAACAACCAATTAGATAAGTAGCTAATGCCAGGTTTGGAAGCGAAAAAGTACACTATGAATTCCCAAAGTAATTTTGCCTTGGGCAGTGAATCAGTTAGTGAGGTTCTAACCGAAGCACGTTAATTTATTGCTAGCCGATTTCCCAAAGTATTTGAAGCTACTTTCTAAGCTATTCAATTAGTTGACTTAGGAAATTTAATGTTGTATTTTATCAGTATAAGAATGGTGCTCGCAGCCTCAGTCTCCCAATTTCTCTATATGATATTAGTTAGTTAAATCAATTGAATCTTTAATTCTATGTCATAATTCAAAATTTACAGGTGAAGTTTTTGGAATATCAGATTACCTGGAATAGTTCTGTAGCTTGGTTCATGAGGATATATCATATGATACAGAAAGTACAAGGATTTGATTACTAAATAATTATTTGTTTTTAACCTTTTATAGTTAGAGATTGATGGGTGATTTGCCCAAAAAAAAAGTATTGGTTGATGGTTCTCTTGTTGCTTTAGAGTTTCTATTCCACCATGTTTTCTTTAGTAACCAGGAATATTGAAAAAAAATTTTCATAACCTTTAATTGATAGAATTCAAATATAGTTACCTTTTGATAGCAGATGCTCTGAAGTTGTAAGCATTGTTCACCACTAGAGTGCCTTTCATTTAGCCAAATATGAAATAATGGCTGGGTTCGAGGTTGTTCTAATAAAACACCCATAGAGAACCCTCACTATTCACAGCACATCTATCCATTCTCAACTGTAAACGTATCGAATGAATATGGACTAGAGACAACTTAGGTTCACAAGTAGCAACTAGTTGAATGGAATATTCAATGATTAAACTTTTTAACCGCCGAAGATTTGGAGCATGCTAGATACCCCGAATATTCAAGAATAAAAAATTAATCATCAGGCAATGCAGCAAAAGAGTTTGTGGATATTTTTGACTTGAAGCATAAAGATCGATCACTAGGAAATTGGGCCTGAATACCTTTCTGCTTAGATTGCATAATCCTTTAATAGCCCTCATCGCCCTGAACATTGTTCTAAACATGCTGAATAATAGGATCTAAATTAAAGTTATTCACAACCAAATAATGAATGTCCCTTATGCCTGCTGGCACGTACACATGCACATACATGTGGTCGCATGAGTATTGAGTACGCAAAGAGAGAGATTGACCAATGATTACTATCTCCCTTTGGTCTGGCCACAAACAATGAGTCTTCTTCCTCGTAGCAACACCCAACTAAAATCACGTCCCCTTTCCACCATTTATGCTTAGTATTGATTGATCCCTTTCTTCTTCTTCTCAAACCTTGTTTTATCTTCTGGTTGTTGGTAAAATTTGGGAATTCTTATCTTTCCAATTTCATTAACCGTATAAGCTTTAGTTTTGCCGTCTTTATGTTTGTTAATATGCCTCATTGAATATTAAGCAGACTCCTTTCGTGTTTGAGCCTTTGCTTGTCTTCGAAGCAACTATAGCAACACCTAACTAAAATCACATCCCCTTTCCACCATTTGGTTGTTGGTTAAATTTGGGAATTCTTATCTATCCAATTTCATTAACCATATGAGCTTTAGTTTTGCCGTCTTTATGTTTGTTAATATGCCTCATTGAATAGTAAGTTCTTAATGGGGAAAAAAAGTCTTTTGCTCAATTGTTTGCCCCTCCTCCTTCGTCTCCCATCTCTATTAAATCCCCCTCCGCTCATAAAGGAGAAGCTGCGGTGTTTTTTTCACCTAAGGATATTAATAGGTTAGCTTCTCCTTTTCGTCTGGCCTTGGTTGGAAAATTCTCTCGTGGTCGTCCTAAATTGGAGGAGATCAGAAAGTTCATTCTTTCTCTTGATTTAAAGGATGCATGCTCTGTTGGACACATGGATGCTCGACACACTACAAGAAATATATTTTTCAGTGACAAAAATTTATGTGACAACAAAAATCTTGTCACAGATAACCTAATTCAGTGACGACATTAGGTGTCATCACAGATGAGTACAGCACAAGCATAATCAGTGACAACATTGGAAGTTGTCATTCTCAACTCGTCACGAAATAGTTGGCGCGCATCTCATTTGATGCCGCGGGAAATGATTTTATGACAACTCAAGTAAAGTCGTCACAAACGCTCTCTCTACAGTGACAACATAACTTGTTGTCATTGAAAGTCTACCCGATTCCAATTTTGTGACAACTTTTTGCATCACTGTATACTACAGTATTTTCATCAACTTTCACTAATTCTACTATGACACCCTAATTTTATTTTTTAGCCCCCAATTCTTTTATATTAGCAAAAGCACCGAAGATATGACACCCTAATTTTATAATTTAGCCCCTATTCATTACGTATTAGCAAAATGCAAATGATATAATAACAAACTATTTTTAGATATTTGTAATTTTTGCTAAGTTGACATAATAGACATGTCTGAGCATAAAAATTTTTTCACGAATTTTTTATTATTCCTTATAACAACCCCCAAAAATCAATAACTGAAATAATTTGAAAAAGTGTAATTGAATATAATTTGTAGTCTAATGTTAGCACTGTGAAAGATTAGTATAACGTGTAATACATCATAAGTAATAATTATTTTCATATGGAATGGGTATATACGAAATTAAAATTATTCAGTAAAATATCTGTCGTGCAATAAGATTGAGAGTTGTAACACATTTAACAGAATATTTGATTACATGTTTCTTTTAATTTGTTATAAAAACTAAGTAATAGACAAAGAGTAGGATAAGCATGAGTAAGAAGTGCTATACTGTATATAAGCAATTCTATAGTATTTTCATCAAACTTCACTAATTCTACTATGGCACCCTAATTTTATTATTTAGCCCCCAATTCTTTTATATGAGCAAAAGCACCGAAGATATGACACCCTAATTTTATAATTTAGCCCCTATTCATTACGTATTAGCAAAATGCAAATGATATAATAACAAACTATTTTTAGATATTTGTAATTTTTGCTAAGTTGACATAATAGACATGTCTGAGCATAAAAATTTTTTCACGAATTGTTTATTATTCCTTATAACAACCCCCAAAAATCAATAACTGAAATAATTTGAAAAAGTGTAATTGAATATAATTTGTAGTCTAATGTTAGCACTGTGAAAGATTAGTATAACGTGTAATACATCATAAGTAATAATTATTTTCATATGGAATGGGTATATACGAAATTAAAATTATTCAGTAAAATATCTGTTGTGCAATAAGATTGAGAGTTGCCACACATTTAACAGAATATTTGATTACATGTTTCTTTTAATTTATTATAAAAACTAAGTAATAGACAAAGAGTAGTATAAGCATGAGTAAGAAGTGCTATACTGTATATAAGCGATTCTATGCATGTTAAATTTTTGAAACATGTTTTATTGTGTAAGTTTTATTGTAAGGTAATTTCTTAAATAATTTGTATATTGAGTTGTCCAAACCCAAAAAGATGTATATAGACACAAACAAGCACACATATATATATATATACATGCACAAAAAAGAAACCAATATCAAATAATTTATTTGATATTTATAGATGAGATTAAGGAAAAAAAAAAGAGATTAAGTATGAAAAAAGAAACCTGAAAAAAAAATTTGACCAGGGAAAAAAAAAAGAAAAAAAATGTATGAAGCTAAAGGTGTGAATCCTGGAATCTCAAAGATGTGCTTAGATGCCAAAAAAAAAAGAGCGCCAGTCTGAAATCTGAAAGAGGCGCGAGGCGGGTGGCTGAAATCTCTACAAAACGACGTCGTTTTTGGTTGTTCACACACAAACAAAAGTCTCGCCGCTTCTCTCTTCCAACACTTAGACAAATTTCATTCTCAGTCTTTCCTTCCTATGGTGAACTAACCCTTCCTTCCCGTAGATTCGAAATGCCGCTCGCCACCGTTAGCCGCTGAAGTCCGCCGCTATCCACCACCATCAGCAGCTGAAGTTTGCCGCTACCCAGCAACTTGAGCTTTATTCTTCAGCCTTTCCTTCACCACTGACGATGACCCTTCCCCTCCATTGACCCGCAACCGCGTCGAAATGCCGTTCACCACCGTTAACCGCTGAAGTCCGCCGCTATCCACCACCATCAGCCGCTGAAGTCCGAGCTATCCAGCACCATAATTTATTCTTCAGCATTTCCTTCACCACTGACGATAGCCCTTTCTCCCCTCTATTGACCCGCAACCGCGTCGAGCTCTTTAGCACCAGCTCAGGTGAAGGAAAATAGAGGAGGGCTTTGGCAGTAGAACAAAACAGAGGGAAAAGAACAAAACAAGAAAAAAAGAACAAAATAGAGGAGAAAAAAAGGGCGGCGCACAAGTGAGCAAGAAAAGCTGAGGGGGAAGCCTGAGAAAGGGCGGCTAGGTTTTAGAGGAGAAAAAGAGAAACAGAAGAGCAGAGAAGCGGCTAGGGTTCTTGGAAGGGAGGCCTTGAGCGTGAAAAGAAAAAAAACAGAGTGAAGGAAGAGTGGCGGCTGACGGGAAGATCAGGAGAGAAAGACGCGGCAACGGACAGAGGAGGAAGAACCAGGTCACCACCAGTCCGCGTCCGCTCTGCTGCTGTCTGCCATCGCCAACACCGCGCACAACCTCCTGGGCTGCTGCCGTTCTCTGTAACACTAGATGAAGGCTCTCGGACGAAGTCAGACCTAGTCATCTTCCAATTCCAACTCACCGTCTTCGGCTTCGTCATAATCGCCGTCGCCACCGCTCAAGTAAGAGCACTATAAGTCGCCTCTTTTTCTTTGAATTTCAGTTCCTTCCCAAGTCCTCTAAGCATGTCTGCCATGGCTTCGTTTATTGCAATTGCCCCGTTGATTGTTCAAATTTTAGCATGCGCATGTTATATCATGATTGAATTTGAAATCCCTTGTACTTCTGATGATTTTGGGGCCAACCGTGGCTTCATTTGAGCAAAGAATTGCTGGAATTTTTCATGTTCATTTACTGTTTGTTGAAATGCCCAAGTGGTCTAATAGCAGGCCGTAACAGGGCATTCGTTCAATGCTCATTGCTGCATTTTATCTTTCCCTATCCCTGTCTCAAGTTTACGCATTTGAGTCTGGTTGATGAACTTGTAAATCTGATTAGCATATCAGGACTGCCTCTGAGTTTCGTGATGTTTCTGCTACTTGGTTTTGTCTCATTGCCTGGTTTGATATTCAATCTGATAGGGAATCCACAATTGAAAATGAAAATTGCAGCTAGTGTTGTCGAAACCTTCAGTTTGCCGAAATCTTCTTCCATTTCTTTTGCATGAAAGTCTCATAAAAAACTTGTATTCTCTTTAGTTTGATATTACAAAAGTATTTTGTACTAAAGGCTGATGTGTCTATATCTAGGACATGGATAAAACTTGGATGAAGATTAGCAATAGGAAGGACAAGGCTTATGAACTCGGAGTAAAAAATTTCCTCAAGTTTGCATATTCTCAAAAAGTTGAAAATCAGAAAATCCCATGCCCATGTACACAATGCAATAATTTTTGTAACCAAACTAAAACAGTTGTGGAGGATCACTTATTGACTCAAGGCATTCGTAAAAGCTACACAAGATGGATACACCATGGGGAACAATTTCGACACCAAAATTGTGGGGATAGTACTAAACATGGGGATGGAGAGGAGGATAGTGATACTGAAGATTTAAATGACATGTTGCACGACATTGGGACAGCACAATGGGGGGACAATTGGGCTGGTAGGGAAGAATCAACGGATGATAGTCTAAATACGAATCATAGTGACACAAATAACTTTCTTAAATTGTTAGAAGATGCAAAAAAGGAGCTGTATCCAGGGAATCATTTTTACTCAAAGCTATCCTTTGTAGTCACTTTGCTCCATTTTGTAAAAACAATTGAGCCGGTGGAACTATAAATCCTTCAATGCATTGCTGGAAATTGTTAGGCATGCACTACCTCCTGAAGCTAGTATTGTTATTCTATATTTCACAGAATATACATTCAATGTCTTATTTGCTATAATTTCACTTTATTTTTGTGTTAAGCAATTTACTTAGATTGCTATAATTTCAAATTAGAGTGACATTAGTTTTTATAATATGGTGCCTATCTAGAAGTGTAGTTCCAGTTTTAACACCAGTGCTCATTGCTTCAATTTTGGTAGCGTGTAGGTTCTAACACGATTCCCAAGAAGAAGAAGCCAGTCACGATTCCCAAGAAGAAGAAGCCAGTCATTGCTGTGAAGATGGTTTTTGATTTGAAGACTACAAGGCCTATCGTGCTCATGTTTTGTTCTAGATGGGAATCGTGCTCATATTTTTGTATAGAACTTTACTACTCTCTATTGTGGATGGGAAATCACTAGTATTGTAACTGAATGGCTTATTTTGGATGGTGCATGGTTTATGACTCATTTGAGGCAACATTTATATATATATGTATTTGGGTTGATCTTCTATTGGAAATGAATGTTGGCTTTCTTTTCGTATGTTGGCTTTTTTTTCTCCTTGATACTCAATGAACGTTTTGTGATTGTTGGCAGCTATGTTGCGTAATTAACATTAGATTATTGCTTTTTACAAAAAAAATAAATGACAATAAAAAAAGTTGTCATTGCCAACAAGTTTCACTAGTGACACCAGAAAGTCGTCACTTTTTATGGATGGAAAACAATGACAACAAAAGTCGTCACTGAACGGAAGCATAATGTGACAACTCCAAGGGTTGACTATGACAAGAATTTAGCCAGCTTAGTGACAATAAAAGTCGTCACACAATGTACAATAATGAGTGACGACAAGAGTCATCACAAAAGCGAAATCGTTTGTGACGACTTTCAACAGTCGTCACATGGACCCCCTTTTGTGACATAGAACTAGTGACAGCTCTGTGACAGCAGTAAAAGTCGTCACTAACTTTTTTTGTGACGACTTCTGAATTTTTAGTGATGACTTTCGCCTGTCACAGAAACGTAATTTTCTTTTAGTGACATGTTCTCATCCGCTGTGATTCGGAATTAGATTTTCATCGCCTTTAGACTAGGGGAATTTGGTACGTTGGTAAATTTCCTATGAGAGTATTCAAGTGGACTACCTCGTTTCATGTGAGTAAAGAATCTTTATTGGTTCCGGTGTGGTTCTCTCTCCCGTGTTTGCCCATTCATCTATTCGATAAATATTCCCTTTTCTCCATTGTGAATCCGTTGGGGAAACCAATGTTTATAAATGCTGCAATTGCAAATATGTCCAGGCCAAGTGTGGCACATGTTTGTGTGGAAGTAGATTTACTCCGCCCATTACCTTCTCGGGTTTGGATTGGGACTGAGAATTCTAATGATGGTTTTTGGCAGCCGTTGCAAGCTGAAAATTTGCCCTAATTAATATTGCTCCAACTGCTGGCACTTGGGGCACTCTAGTAATGATTGTAATAAGGATGTGCATGCTGGAAATCCGTCGCAGCAGGTGGGAAAGGATCTTCAGCCTTTGGAGAAGGCTTCTAATCAACCTTTAAGAAAAGACACATTAGGCTTGGATGGTGGTCAAAACATAGATACATGCTGGGTTCTAGCTTCGAAAAATATATCACACTCGGTGATTTCTTCGCCTCAAGAACAACAACCTGCAATGGTAGCAGTGGCTGCGACGTTGCAGGCTGCTGATACTGGTAATGACAAGGAGTCTTCTGAGTTGCTAGCTCAGCGGCCATTTGAAGTTGCTAAGGCTGCGGATCCTAGCGCTCCTCTAGCTTGTGATGAGACAGAAAATAATCATCAACATACTATGTTGCTGGTGCAAGAAGAGCAGCCTGTAGAACCCCCTAAGCCTACGTCTGTGGGTCAAGCAGATGTCATGGCTGCCGAATTTCAGTCTATCGATGGTTTTCAACCTGACCTTGATAAGCAGCAGGAGGGGTTGGATGAGGATGTACGTGACGAGTTACTTTCATCTACCGATAATCTTTCTCCGTGAGCAGTCTCGGCAATGGTTTTGCCATCTATTCCTGAAGCTGGCTGGGGTGTTCAAGATGATTCACTCCAGGTTGGCAACAAACACAAGGGACCTCGGGTTATTACTCCTTCCGATAGGCAGCTACGCTCTTCTACAACCAAATCACATGATTCTGTCTAGCTTTTATTCGATGATTAAGTCACTTTTCTGGAATATAAGAGGTTTGTCTAAACCTTCTCATTTTAGATGTTTAAAGAAAATTATTTTTCAACAACGTATTCAATTCCTAGTGATTTGTGAAGCTCATGTTAATGTCATCCTTGCTGAAAGCTTTCGGCTAAAGCTTGATTTTGAACATGTCCTATGTAATACGTATGGTTCTCTTTGGATTTTTTATAATGCTCCATTTCATCTTTTGTTGGTGAGTGAGGAGGAACAACATTTTTCTTTTCTCGTTCATCATAATTTCTACGCAGTCCCTTTTTCTGTCTCTTTTGTTCATGCACTGTGTAGGGGTTGAGGAGAGAAAGGATTTGTGGAGTGGGTTGTTGCGAGATAAGCCTCTTCAAGGACCATGGTTGGTTTGTGGGGATTTAATGTGGTGATAAATGCTGGGGAAAAAAAAGGGGGACGGTCTTTTCGATTGTCTGAGGCGGTTGATTTTTTGGATTTCATGTCTTTTGCTGAGTTATTTGATGCTGGCTTTTCTGGATCTTCATTCACTTGGTGTAATAATCGATTTGGAAGGGCGCGAATTTGGAAACGTTTGGATCGCCTTTTGATTAATAATTCTTGCTATGATGCGGGTCTTGGGGTTTCTGTCACTCATCTAGCTAGGGATCCTTCGGATCACTCGCCTCTTTTGCTTCCGTTTACTACCCGTTTAGATGATAAACCTCACCCTTTCCATTTTCTTAATGCTTGGACTACTCATTCTGGCTTCTTGGAAGTCATTAGAACATCATGGCAGCAAGAGTGTGTTGGTGCTCCTATTCAAGTGCTTTGTTCCAAATTTAAACATTTAAAGGCAGATATTAAAGTTTGGAATAAACATTGTTTTGGTAATATTTTTAATAATGTGAAAAGGGCTGAGGAGGAGGTCGTTATAGCTGAAAAACGGGTGGAGGAGGATATCTCGGTTGGAGCTCAGGAATCCTTACGGAGAGCCCAAGCGAAATTTCATCAGAGCTTGCTAGTGGAAGAAAGCTTCTGGAAGCAAAAAGCAAGAGTTCGTTGGTTAGATTTAGGAGATAAAAATACTAAGTTTTTTCATTCAGTGGTAAAGCAAAAGAGATTAAAGTCGATTATTCACCGAGTCCAAGATGAGACAGGGAGCTGCTTATGCTCTGAAGCTGATATAGGGCATGAAGTTGTCAGGTTTTTTTCTTCCTTATTTGCTGCCGAGACTACATCTTGTTGGGATTTATCTGCCATTATCCCACAATTAATTCAGCCAGCTGATAATGCAAAATTAGAAGAAATTCCTACAATGGAGGAGGTGCGGCGAGTGGTTTCTGATATGGATGGTGATAGTGCGGCAGGTCCTGATGGGTATACTGGAAAGTTTTTCACTTTTGCTTGGGATATAATTGCTCAAGATTTGTGTTAGGCTGTTGTTAGTTTTTTTTTGGTGCTGAGTTGCCGAAACAAGTGACATCTATGCTACTGGCCTTAATTCCCAAGGTGAAGAACCCAAAGGATTTTTCTCAGTTTCGTCCAATTAGCCTATGCAATTTTATAAATAAGGTATTTTCGAAGCTTCTGGCTGATAGGTTGTCTCCGTTGCTCCCTCAAATTATATCTCCAAATCAAAGTGGATTTGTTCGTGGGAGGTTAATATCTGATAATTTCTTACTTGCTCAAGAAATTATTCTGGGTATTGGTAAGAAAAATAGGGGAGGGAATGTAGCTCTCAAATTGGATATGATTAAAGCTTATGATAGGGTTTCTTGGATGTTTTTGATCAATGTGTTACGTGTTTTTGGGTTTGGCGAAAGATGTATTTGGTTTGGCGTCTTATATCTAATCCATGGTTTTCTGTTTTGATTAATGGAGTACCATTTTTTTTTTCATCGTCTCGGGGCCTTCGTTAAGGGGACCCTTTGTCTCCTTCTTTGTTTATTATTGGCGCAGAGGTTCTTTCACGGCTTTTGAATCAACTTCTGCTGCATCTGCGATTTAATGGTGACGGGTATTTTACATACGTGCAAGCTAAAAAATACCGAATTACACCCGTTCACTGCAAGTATACAGATCAACTAGTAGTTTAGGGTATATATCGGGTCGATCCCACAAGGAAGAGTGAACAATTACCGGTATTACTAAAGTTTCTCTATTATTTAGACTATCAATGAATAATAAGAAATTTAACCTACTGCACTTATACAGGAAATTAACAAATAAAAGCTCCTTAGGTTGTGGTATCCCTAACTACTCATGCAAGTGCTATATTTGGATCATTAATTACTACATCTAGGCTAATTATGGTGTAATTTCCTTATGCATTTGAATCCTACTTTCGTAGTGAATCAATTATACTTATAACTAATCCATACCTATTCTCATGGTTATGAAATTAGTTACAAGTTCATTTCTTCAGTGAAATTACATGAAATGAATCACTAAAAACCACATAGGTGCACCTCTACTTTCGTGAGTGTACTCCCTATGTTTAGCACTTATTGAACTAATGTTAAATATCAATTTTCATTGCAGAAATAACACCTTAGATAATCACAATTAATGGTACCAGATTAATCATGATTTAAAAAGCCAAAGTGCTAAATAACTTGCTCAAATCATAGCAAACAAATAACCAAATAATAAATACTAACAATTATAGAAAGTTCAACCAAACCCAAGGTATAAACTTTAAAAGCACATATTAAACATAAAATCCAGAACTTGCATATTAACTAAATTTGGAATCAAGTACAAAAGATAAAGAGTTGAAAAGGAATGTAACCCATGTCACTTGAGCTCATCACCTTGCCTTCTTCATCTCCATCTTAATCCTAGTCTAGCAATATACAAGAGTGGATGAATTACACTAGCTAAACTATCCTACACTAAGGAAATGGAAGAACTACATTTCTGCACTCTTCAAGCTTCTCCCGTATGCTCTGCATGTCCTGGTTGCTCCCTATATAAACTGCTCCAAAAGCTCCTTTTCCATTGGTCCAAATTTGCTGCATTTGATTTCCAAATCTGAAATTGTTAAGATAGTCAATAGCCATTGTTTTTTACTTGAAAATATGCCAACTTTCTTGCCCTTTTGTCTTCTAAAGCATGTGCACCGAATTCTCTTGCAGATTGTAGCTGGAAAGTAGTCAGAACACAAGAGAATTGACTGAGCAAAATTGCAGAATTGCGGCCGGAAAACGCGCCTACACAAAACGCGGTTACAAGTCACGTTTTGTGTACTCGCGTATTCACTTTGTCCTTACTTCAGCTGCGATGTTCTCTATCATAAAGGCTGAACTGGATTTTTTGTAAAACACCAACGTTGTAGCCCTTTGAGTTAGCTTTCCAATGCTTCAAGAATCATCCAAATCTGAGCTTTGTAGCCTGAGATATGATCGAAATACTAAACACTGGTCAGAGCTCTGTTTTCCACTTTGGACAGCTGAGTTGAATTTCGGTATTTGCAACTTTTGGACTATGAAAACGGCTGAACTGGACTTTGATGTCTTCATACCAAATGTAGATATATCTCTTAGCTTCAAAATGGTAACAAGATCACCTTGATCCGATCTGTGTAGCTCCAGATATAGTCCAAATACCAAAACGGTCAGAGTTGTCAGAAACCGGACTTTTCTTGATTCAAATTCATTTTTCCTCCTGTTTTACACTTCATATTTTATTTTCACCACTTTAATCCATCTTCAATCACTCCAAATATCTTCTCAATCACTTCATTTGATGATTGAATCATTAAACCTACAAAATATGAAGTTTTTACCAATAAAAAAATCCATAAAATGCAATGTTTAGCCATTTTAACATAAAATGTAGTTTTTTTTACCAAAACCTTAGTTATTTTAGTTATTAAACTAAATAATCAAACCAAAATTAACTAATAAAACACACAAAAAAATACGTAAAATAAACTCTTATCAAATACCCCCACACTTGAACCATTGTTGTCCTCAAGCAATAAAAATACAAACCAACAATGATCCAAAATTTGAAAATAAACATATGTAGCATTTCAACTTCATTTCCTCAAAACAAAGTAAATAACCATTATGCAATTATTCAATTAAGTTCAAGTACTCATAATATCAAGTAAAGGAGAGCCAATTATACCGTAATTATAACAATTTAATTCAATTTCTCATTCTTACTTAATTTCATACGCAAGTAACTCATATGGTCAATAATATGCTTCCTAAACTCATGATCATTTCTTATTCTACTTAAACAGATATTTATTCATATAACGTAGCTAAATATTACTTAAGTTGTGAAAGTGTCTTTTGACGCGAGAATCGACATTTTTAGATGAAGATCACCGGTTACTCAACACTTCACATACTCAAGTTGCTTTGCATACTCTTAATTCAAGTACCGTTTTACGCGAAAGTCGACATTTGTAGATGAAGACTCCGGTTACTAAGTACAAGAATCATTGGAGTAGAATAGATCTTTTTTTTCTTCTTTTTTTTTCATTTTTTTTTTGATAACAGCAAAGATAATAATAAATTCCTCAAAAGAATAATCATGAGAAGAGTATTGCACTTATTGACATATTTTATCACTTAACTTATAAATCCAATAAAGAGAAGAAATTTCATCAAATATGCAAAAAAAAAATATAGGTATAATTTTCTCCACTTTAAAAGATATACTTTCCTACAAATGCAAAAATTATAATCACATAATAGTCATTTCCAAGTTAAATGAGAAAAGAAGTTTCCAAATCACATATATTTATCTCAAATGTAGGAGGAATTTGAACTACTAATGGTATGGAACTTGGTACCCCTTGGATAAAATCGAAAAAATATGAAACTTTTTGGGGCAAGTTTGCAATTTTGGACAAGATTTTAGAAAAATTTTGAATTTTAACACAAGTCCAATATTTGCAACTAATAATTCAATCACATACAATGTATATAATCTCAATTCTCCCCCCACACTTAACATACACATTGTCCTCAATGTGTAAGAAGGAAAATCAAGATAAAAAATAATAATAATAATAATACTCCCCTATTGTTGTGATTGAATATGAAGCTTCAAGGTATGTTGTTCGCTTGTCTTCATCGCTTCATGAGTTCCATTTGGTAACCATTAGTGATATAACCTAAAAATGGAAAATGAGAAACAAAAGTGATAACAAAGGCTTAATAAACATATAACGGCGATCCGTAATTCCTAAGCCTTTGTGGTGGTGATGTACCTATAGAAAATACACAATAAGCAACTGAAGGTACAAGAAAATATATGAGGAAAAGAAGAAAAAGAGAATCAAGGAAGCTGCATTTTTTTTTTTTTTTTTAAAAAAAGTGCTCAGAAAACGCGACTCATCAAAACGCGCCATTAAGCCGCGTTTTATGAAGTCGTGTTTCTTCACATATCTTGCAGAATCGAAAACGCGACTACGTGAGAAAACGCGACTTTAAGTCGCGTATTTGAAGGCGCGTTTTTGGTTTCTGAACAGGCTGTAAAACGCGACTTTGTAGAAAACGCGACTTCCTGTCGCGTTTTGAAGGCGCGTTTTCTTCATTATAGGCACAGAATTGAAAACGCGATTCAATGAAAACGCGATTCAGAGGCGCGTTTTCTTGAGAAACGCGTTTTCTGCTGCGAATTTTAGCAGAAATTCAACTTTTGCAAAATTACAAAAGGTACCCTAATTACTCAAAATGCTTCATAGATCATTTGTTTGCTAAAATATTCAATGCATGCACATGTAAAATGATCAAAACATGCATTTTAACCCCTTGTAACGAATCAAAAACAACAATTACTCAAATCGAGGGGTTGAGTTCCTTGATCAAACTTCGCCTTTTTCACCTCATTTGGTCACTTTTGCTTTCATTTCCAATACCTATAAATGAAAAATAACGAAATAACTCAAACACATACTTTAAACATAAAATCACACCAAAATAACATAAATAACCAAAACATTGGGTTGCCTCCCAATAAGCGCTTTTGTTTATAGTCGTTGGCTCGACTATTGAATCTCATTTTTCAAGGAGGCTTAGTTAAAGAATAATCCACCATTTT
>NC_040039.1:30668650-30739974 GCF_003713205.1 Coffea eugenioides
AAAAAATGAGGAAAAAGCTACACAGACTTAGCCTGATATAGCAAGTTTGAATAACTTCAGCAAACCAAAAGGCCAAAGACAATGATATCCTGCTAGTGCATACTTTGAAAAAGATGATTCAGATTCTTTGAGGATGTAGGTTGAGGTTCATATTCGAGATAGAAATCGATCCGGGAGTTGTTGAAGCAACAGTTCTTTCCTGAAAGGTTAATCCACCATTTAATAAGATACAGATTGCAATATAATAGTTTAACCATTCTAAACACTGAAATAATTACTTCCCAACTTGCTCTACAGTGCTAGATTGCTAGCAGAAAAGTTTGTCGTGAAAGGAAATTTTTTTTTTTTTTAAAGGCCAAATAACAGAACATGAATAAGGACCTGTAACCGGAGTAAGCAACTCATTGCAATTCACATATTCACCGCATAATATATCCATCATATGGGTGCTGCAGTCACTGAATAGATAACAGAACATGCCAGAAAGGATTATATAAACCGAAGATATGTGGAAACCTGACCGAAAGAAAGAGCCAAAATTAATAAGACCTTTTGAAAATAAGTTCATGAATGCCCATCACACATAACACCTGCTTAGAGAAAAATGACAACTTAAGCACACTGACAAATAAGCCCTGATGGGAATGCTCAAAAAGAAACCACACAAACCTCATCAATATGCATTTTCACTAATCTTAGGACAAAAGACGAACTTATATGATCCAAATATGAGATAGGAGAAAGAAGCGCAGCAGCTTCAACCATTGATACTATATGTGGTTGAGTAAAGGCAGCCAGAGACATTATTGTTCCCTGCAAAATAAAGCAAAGGACATAGAATATCAGAAAAACAAAAACCAACAACAAAATGAAGATATAACATAGTTCTCAAGAGATTCAAGACCTGTGAATGACCAACAATAAATATTTTTGAGTTGGTGATGTTATAAATATAACGAGCCATTCCTTCCAGATCATACAGAGCCAATTCCTGCCAACTCCAATCCCAAAAATCCTAAAAAAACAAGAGAAGAAACAATTAAAGCAAGAGGGTTCATAAAGCACATCTAGTTTATGCAAAAAGAATATTTTTGCTGCATCCCAGATCAGGACAAGACCATGCAGAAGTAACTTGTGAAATAAATTCTACATATAGAGGGAGGATGGTGGTCCACCACTCCTGCTCTTCCGAGCATTAACCATTTGATGGCTACGACTTCAAAGCAATTCATATTTATACCTAGCTTTTACCTGAGTAATCAAATCATGACAAGTCATAAATGAATGTAATTTGAAAACCTGTACTACATTACAATTTACAACAGTTACAGAACTTAAAGATTATAACCAGATGTCAAAGACAAGCTATAAATACCTTGTCTTTTTCTGTCAGATGGACATGTCGACGACTCCAACGTGTCCCACGCACATTTCCAGCCCAAACATCAAAGCCATGATCAGCCAGGATAAACCCCAATGATTGATTTGGAGAGTTCAAGAACCAGGCATCACCTGCCTGTTATATTTTTCAGTTGCTCAATTGTTAATATACGAGACTGCAACCCAATCCTTTCTTTATATTACATTCACAAAATGGAAGAGGGGGGGGGGGGGAGGACAATTACCATTTCTGTGAGTCTAGATAAGGCTAATCATGTTTGTTAAAGATCTTTGTAATAATAAAGTAGCATTTCCTATTGATGCGAAAGCCATTTTAGCTTATAATTTTAACCAAAACCAAGATGCATGGACGAAATAATTTACAGCTTACACACTGAACTTTGACATAGTATTACTCTTACAGCTTGAATATGCACACATTTATGGAGGCACCAAAGCACTAAAAATGCTCAATTCCGATAAGCAACAAATCTAACTAAAGAAGATAGTGAACTGAAAAATAAACTTTTGTACCATAAAACAGTTTTGGCTACACGAAGTAGTAACAGTAATGATGATTGGTAAATATCTTCCATAGAATTGGAATTTGAAAGAACGAATAGAGCTAAATTCAAATGTAGCCTCTCCAATATGATTTTTTTTTCTAAAAAAATAAAATAAAATAGAAATCATGTAAACAAATTATTTTAGGAGAGATTACCATCATTAGCCCGTGAAGGAGAAGAACTGGAGGACAGTACTGCCGTCTGAGATATCTGGAGTTAGATGCCACCCGCTGAAGTCCAAGCAAGTAACCATCATTTGTTTGTGCCTGCATCAACAATTCCACATTCTTAAACTAAATCACCTGCACGCTATATTTCAGAAAAATCGTCTACAGCTTAGTAACGCCTTCGATACGTAGGTAGACAAAAAAGTAAGATCAATGATTAATGAAATTTATTCATGTGTACCACTGTACACAAATACTATATTCAACAAAGAACGATACGTAGATAGAGATAGAGATTCTACGGTGTGCTCGGAGCAAGGATAGCCATAAGGTTGGATGAGGTGAGCACAGAGACCATCTGCCGGAGAATTGGGAAGGCGAATTTTTGAAACTCTGGCGGATTCTCCGGCTGAACTGAGGAGTAATACACTGAGCAACAAAAGCGTCACCAGACGCTCCATTTTCAGGCCACTGGAGTGCGGAAAACACAGCGGAACGACGGACCAACAGGCTGGGACCTCCCGGGAGAGGAGAGTGTGGAGTCTCACAATGCTCCAGAAGAAAGATGCGTTCACAGGAAACCGAACGAGACAGAATATCAAGAAGATTGTTTAGCTGCAGGGAGAGCTTGAGAAGCTCCGCCCCTGTGTCGGTCAAGGACCTGCATTTCTAAAAAAATTCAACACTTTCTGAAAAATTTCTTGTTTGGGTCTCCTCGAATCCTCCGTTCCCTTTACTGTACAGTATACAGTAAGAATAGACATAGAATCGCATCTAAGTATCTAACGTGAAAAAAAAAAAAAAAAAACTTCTAATACAAGAGTAAGGGTTGATATATAATAGAATCTAACGTGTTAAAAAAAAAAAGAAGAAAGATAGAGTATAAAGAGAGAGATTCTCTTCTGTCCACTTGGTACCGACACAAACGCTCTCTTACAGCGCGTCCGGTATACCTTTCTTTGCTCAAGAGCCAAGCATAACGTTAGTTGATAAAGCGGATCTAGGAGTGGGCTATAAAAGCTCACCTATTTGGGCTATAACAGTACAACAATCATGGGCTTGTCACTGGTCGATTTTTAAAAATCAGGCTAGTCCGCTGAGCTAATTGTTTAAGAACTTTTAACATTTCCGTTACTAAACTTTCGTATTGTGGGCTATAACAAAGTACGGGCTTGTCGTTGCAAGTGCCGTGGAATCCATTGCACTAATTAGAGTGAATAGGTATTCCAAATTCCGCTCAACCGGTCAAGAGTGACTTGCACGGTAATCATGAGATTTTCGATCTGTTTGGAGTTGCGACAGCTTATTTAAAAATACTAAAGTTTTTAATAAAAATATTTATTAACTGCTAAGTGCTTTTAAATATATTATTTGGAGAGACATAATTTAATCAGTACTTGTTGTATTAAATAATGTGTAATTTAAATTTTTTAAAAAATATTTATCTCTTTATTTGGTATAACATATAATTAAATTGGATGTTTTATTTTTTAAATCATAAAAACTACTCTAAAAGCACTAAATTTGAGCTTTTGTTAAAGTGATTTGAGCTTTTGTTAAAGTGCTTTTAACACCAAAAATTCTACTCCTAATTTTATGGGATGATATTCACCAAACATTTTAAAAGTACTTTTTAACACCTAAAAGTGCTTTTTTCTTATCAAAAGCACCGGAACCCAAACAGGGCCTTAGTAACTACCAAATTTTCTGAATGACTTCAAGAACCTAATCATGTCATCATACAAGTCTTCCTTTGATCTTACACTCAGGAGGAAGTCTATGTGACCGTATTCCTCAAGAAAAAGCACCTCTGGCTGGCTTTTTAGTTCCTTCAGTGTGTGCTGCACATCAGTAACGTCAGCTAATGCATCGTTACCCCCATAAGCCATCCACAATGGTAAAGAATTCGGAATGCTGCTAACATCAAATGCTGGAGGCTGCAACCGTCCATAGCGTATCAGGTTCTTCAAGATTCCATAATCATACATTCTGAAAGTACCTTCACGGATCACTGGAAAATAAACACAATTCAATGGGTAGGAACTAGCAGAGTAAGAGCGAATGTATGAGAAAAAAATGAGGAAAAAGGCTACACAGACTTAGCCTGGTATAGCAAGTTTGAAAAACTTCAGCAAACCAAAAGGCCAAAGAAAATATCCTGCTAGTGCATACTTTGAAAAAGATGATTCAGATTCTTTGAGGATGTAGGTTCAGGTTCGTATTTGAGATAGAAATCAATCCGGGAGATGTTGAAGCAACAGTTCTTTCCTGAAATGTTAATCCACCATCTAATAAGATACAGATGGCAATATAATAGTTTAACCATTCTAAACACTCGACTAATTACTTCCCAACTTGCTCTACAGTGCTAGATTGCTAGCAGAAAAGCAAAGCAGAAGAGTTTGTTGTGAAATGAATTTTTTTCTTTTAAAGGCCAAATAACAGAACACGAATAAGGACCTGTAATCGGAGTAAGCAAGTCACTGCAATTCGCATATTCATCGCATACCATATCCAGCATATGGGTGCCCCAGTCACTGAATAGATAATAGAACATGTCAGAAAGGAATATATAAACCGAAGATATGTGGAAACCTGATTGAAAGAAAGAGCCAAAATTAACTGGAAACCTTTTGAAATTAAGTTCATGAATGCCCATCACAAGTAACACCTGCTTAGAGAAAAATGACAACTTAAGCACACTGACAAATAAGCCCTGATGGGAATGCTCGAAAAGAAACCACACAAACCTCATCAATATGCATTTTCACTAATCTTAAGACAAAAGAAGCACTTATATGATCCAAAAATGAGATAGGAGAAAGAAGCGCAGCAGCTTCAACCATTGATACTATATGTGGTTGAGTAAAAGCAGCCAGAGACATTATTGTTCCCTGCAAAATAAAGCAAAGGACATAGAATATCAGAAAAACAAAAACCACCAACCAAATGAAGAAATAACATAGTTCTCAAGAGATTCAAGACCTGTGAATGACCAACAATAAATATTTTTGAATTGGTGATGTTATAAATATAACGAGCCATTCCTTCCAGATCATACAGAGCCAATTCCTGCCAACTCCAATCCCAAAAATCCTAAAAAAACAAGAGAAGAAACAATTAAAGCAAGAGGGTTCATAAAGCACATCTAGTTTATGCAAAAAGAATATTTTTGCTGCATCCCAGATCAGGACAAGACCATGCAGAAGTAACTTGTGAAATAAATTCTACATATAGAGGGAGGATGGTGGTCCACCACTCCTGCTCTTCTGAGCATTAACCATTTGATGGCTAAGGTTTCAAAGCAATTCATATTTATACCTTGCTTTTACCTGAGTAATCAAATCATGACAAGTCAATATATGAATGTAATTTGAAAACCTGTACTACATTACAATTTACAACAGTTACAGCACTTAAAGATTATAACCAGATGTCAAAGACAAGCTATAAATACCTTGTCTTTTTCAGTCAGAGAGACATGTCCACGACTCCAACGATTCCTACAATGGAGGAGGTGCGGCGAGTGGTTTCTGATATGGATGGTGATAGTGCGGCACGTCCTGATGGGTATACTGGAAAGTTTTTCACTTTTGCTTGGGATATAATTGCTCAAGATTTGTATAAGGCTGTTGTTAGTTTTTTTTTGTGGTGCTGAGTTGCCGAAACAAGTGACATCTACACTACTGGCCTTAATTCCCAAGGTGAAGAACCCAAAGGATTTTTCTCAGTTTCGTCCAATTAGCCTATGCAATTTTATAAATAAGGTATTTTCGAAGCTTCTGGCTGATAGGTTGTCTCCGTTGCTCCCTCAAATTATATCTCCAAATCAAAGTGGATTTGTTCGTGGGAGGTTAATATCTGATAATTTCTTACTTGTTCAAGAAATTATTCTGGGTATTGGTAAGAAGAATAGGGGAGGGAATGTAGCTCTCAAATTGGATATGATTAAAGCTTATGATAGGGTTTCTTGGATGTTTTTGATCAATGTGTTACGTGCTTTTGGGTTTGGCAAAAGATGTATTGATCTGGTTTGGCGTCATATATCTCATCCATGGTTTTTTGTTTTGATTAATAGAGTACCATGTGATTTTTTTCCATCGTCTCGGGGCCTTCGTCAAGGGCACCCTTTGTCTCCTTCTTTGTTTATTATTGGCGCAGAGGTTCTTTCACGGCTTTTGAATCAACTTCTGCTGCATCCGCGATTTAATGGTTTCAAGGCTCCTCGAGGGTGTCCTCTAGTTAGTCACTTGGGGTATGCAGATGATATTCTTATTTTTTCTAGTGCCTCAGCAGTATCCCTGAAGCTTTTAATGGAAACGTTGGAAAGGTATGAAAGTGTTTCGGGGTAGAGGATAAATGCTTCTAAAAGTTGTTTCATGGTTCACCCGCGTCTACCTCGGCGTAGGAAGGCATTAATTCAGAATATAACGGGTTTTTCTCCCAAGGAATTTCCTGCTCGCTATCTTGGTTGTCCTCTAATGATGGGGAGACGTAAGAAGAACTATTTCCAGGATTTAGCCACGACAGTGGCTGCTAGGATTAGTTCTTGAGAAAATCGTTTGTTGACGCTAGGAGGTAAGGTTGTTCTTATTAAAAATGTGCTGTCCTCGATTCCATTGCATTTGCTAGCTACTGTGTCACCTCCAAAATCTGTTTTTGCTTATCTTGAGCGATTATTTGCTAATTTTTTTTTGGGGTTCAGTAGACGATGATTTAAAATACCATTGGATTCGTTGGGAGGATCTATGTGTTCCAAAAGAGGAGGGTGGGATTGGCTTTAGGTCGCTCGAGGATGTTTTTCATGCCTTCTCCATTAAGTTATGGTGGAGGTTTCGACAAAATGCGTCTCTTTGGGCTAATTTTCTGATGGCCAAATATTGTTCAAATGCGCACCCAGGTATGGTTGTTGACTCGGCAGGGGCCTCTTATACGTGGCACAGGATGTTACATGTGCGGGAAATTGCTGAACAACATATAACCTTCATTGTTCATTCTGGGAGCTCCAATTTCTGGTTCGATAATTGGTTAGGATCAGGACCTCTGGCTTTGCGATTAGGGAGTGTTTCGGATCATAAAGTGTCTGATTTTTTTATTGATGGCGGGTGGAATTTTCGGTTACTGAGTTTGTGGGTCCCTTCATCTATCATCAATGAGATACAAACGCTCTCTCTCCCTCAAATTGAGCATGGAGTGGAAGATTTGATGATTTGGGCTCCTTCTCAATCTGGAACTTTCACACTATGCTCAGCTTTTAACCTGGTGCGATCACATATGCAACGGTCATTTATGTTTACAAAAAATTTGGCATCCACGACTTCCTCTGAAGGTGTCTGTTTTTCTCCTTCGCTTGTTGAGAAATCGATTACCACTGGATTCGACAATATGCAAACTCGGATTTCTGGACCATCGAAGTGTTTCTGTTGTGTTCAGGCAAATGTTGAATCTATGGACCATGTTTTTTGTAATGGACAGGTAGCGGTATATGTTTGGAATTTCTTTGGCTCTGCTTCAGGCGTGCTGAATTTGGGTTGTTCGGTTCGTGCATATATTGCGGTTGGTGGTATAGCGCAAGCAGGAATGGTTTTCTTGCATTTGTACATTTTATTATACCTTCTCTGATTTGCTGGAATATTTGGAAATCCAGAAATTTAGCACGTTTCGAAGGGAAAATTCTTTCTCACGTTGCTATTTGTGAGTTTGTTTTTGAAGAGGTGAAAAACCTCTTTAGGTTGCAATTCCCTGAGCACCCGTTCCTTTCCTCAACATGGATGCAGTTTTATTCTTCGCTCTCTTCTCTTAATCGGACAGCTTCATTTAAGATTGTAAGGTGGTGTCAGCCACCTTTGGGTGTATTTAAGCTTAATACTGATGGCTGCTCAAGAGGTAACCCAGGGAGGGCAGGTGGTGGTGGGATTTTGCGTGATGATGAAGTCAATTTCCTGCTCGCTTTTTTCTTCATTTTTTGGAAATGGAACTAGCATTCAAGCTGAGACGCGTGCTCTTCTCTTTGGGGTTAAGTTGTGTCTTTCTTGTGGTTATATTAACTTGCACATTGAAGTGGATTCTTTGGTTCTTGTTCACATCCTAAAACAGATATCTAGTTGTCCATGGAGTGTTCTTACAGAGGTTAAGCACCTTCTAAGGTTATCGTCTAATTTTGTTGAAATTTCTCATTGCTTTCGAGAAACTAATCAAGTTGCTGATTGTTTATCTAACGTGGGGTGTAATCAAGGTTTCGATACAACGTATCTTCAGTTTTTAGACCTCCCTATTACAGCTCGTGGAGCGTTTCGGTTAGATAAAATAGGCCTACCTTAAATTCGAAAATGTAAGAGCAAATGATGTAAAGGGAATACTCTCTAGCATTTGCTTCTTGGTATTATTTGGAGGTAAGGTCCATGTCCCTCTCCTGTGTTTATTTTGCTTTTCCAATAAAAGACCAAAATTTAATTTAAAAAAAAATAATGAATGTCCCTTTGTGCAATTCCCAACTTACCACGTGGAGATAAATTCCCAGCCCTTTGTTCTGCAGTGAAAACCTCTTCCTCCTCTACCACTACGCCTACCTCTGCCCCAGCAATGCCATCATGTTAATTACCACCCCTCTCACCAGTCACAGGAGTATTACCAGTCGCGACCACCACAGGAGAAGTTGTCAATTTAATTGGAAAATCTACCGAACTCCAGGAAGTACAGTCGTATTAATAGCGTCACTACCCAACTTCGATTTATGGCTATACAACTCCTCAACTGTCGCTCCCATAACATCTATTGTCATCACAGTAGTCGCACTCGATCTTAGCACAGCAATGCCACCTGCAGGTCCCACACTGTTCTTCCCCACTGAGACAGGCCCAACATTCTGCTTTTCTATCATCTGGTACACCTCTGTGTAAGCAGCAACAATCGAAACTGGTATTGTCGAGACCCCAGCAGGTGTTTTCTGAACCTGCAATTTGCTAGGGGCAGAAACCATCGTCTTGGGCTGACACACCACACGAGTGTCCTTCCTCTCTTCCTTTTCTGCCCGAAGTTCTGGATGAAGAAGATGACACATGCTCTGATCATGTCCTTGCCAAAAAACAATGAGAACAATATTTTGGTATGTCTTCTGGAACTAGATTCTGCCAAAAATCCTCATGATCCCCATTACCAATTCAAATTTTGCTAGGAAAAGATTTCATCAAATCAGTTTCAACACAAACTCTCGCTGCACTAGGATGAGAACCAGCGACAGTAGCGGCATCCACGAATAATGGCTTGCCTAAACAGCTAACAATTTGGAAAAGACACTCCTTATTTAAGTAGTGAATCAGTAGCTTGGCTATTGATACCATACTAGAACAAACATCGGCTCCCGATCGACATGAAAAGCTGGAGACCTCCTAAACACCATCATTGGCACCCCAAGAACATACCAGATACCCTTTGCCCAGATTCTATGGAAATCCGCCTCTGTACCCAGCTAATAATTACATGTCTAGAGTTTGGCACGAATTGCCCTCCGGACGTCTGCTGAAGGGCAGCCATGGCTGCCATGCAGAGCAAAGTAAACCCTAGAACTTAAGCAGAATATTTTGATGGTTGTACGTAACTGGTGATTGCTTGTGCTTCCAACTTTTTTTTTTCTGACCTATTCTCGTGATTAGCCAACGTATGTTTATCTATCTAGTGCATGGTTATATATTCCTTCTCAATTCAACATAAACCCTAAAAGCATATTTATGATGGCCAAACACAAATATGGAATTAAATCAAGATACATAAATCAATGCAAAATTCAAGAAATTAACTAGAATAAATAATCAAAACTCCTTCACAAAATCCTGACCCTAAGATGGAGTTAGTTTAACATATTCATAATTAAAACCAAGAATTTAAGAAACAACGAGAATATCAAAGAATAAATTGAAGAAAGCTTCTCCATTTGTCCGACTTCAGTTCCGATGTTGGTTGCTTCTTGACTCTTCCATGTCTTCTTCATAATCTCTCAAGAAAAATATGTAAAATGGATGAACCAAAGCTTAGCCTAGGTTTTTTTTTCCCTAAAAATGACCTAGAATACTCCTATTTATAGTCTCTCAAAGTTGTATCCCAAATATGATATGAATAGGTCTTGAAAAGTTGCCAAAACTAGAGTTTGAGTAGGTTTCCCAATAAAGTCTGGCCCAAAGACTAGCCCTAAGTTTGGCTCCTGACTTGTTTCGACGCTCACAAACCATCAAAATCTGAGAATGTCTAGCATGAAGTCCCCTTTCATTGTCCGACACCAAATATGGGATCTACCCACGAGTCGATATGGATCCATGCATGGATTGTCAACAAGACTGAATTAGCTCTTGAACAAAACATAAAGGGAAAATTCCACTTTTCGTTGTAATGCAATGCATTGAGTACATGAATTATCAATTTCTAGACACATTTAGTCCAGAAAGGGTAAATTGATCAATTTAGATGGAAAAGGGTCACGTGACCAGCATGTGGTCGTTATTTTAGTTCTTTATTAATGAAATGATGAAAATTTGTCCCGATTGGCTTGTTGATATAGTTCTTTGTATTTACAATGCTTTTGGTGATTAATTGAACTACTCTTTTGTATACACAGCACAAGTAAATTGCCGAACAAAAGCATTTTTGTTACTAAATTTTGCAGAATATAAAATGCAACAGCAGGATTGGTTTTTGATGAAATAGAGCAAAATAGCTAATAGTTTTTGTTTCCTTATCTTGTACAAAAATTACCAATTGTTTATAACTTTCTTTTATCTTGTTCATAAACTACCACCTCATTATAGCTTCATTTTTTCTTCTATAGTAATGAACAAAATACTAGCTGTGCATGGGATTCTCTATGTGCTTCTTTTATTTCCCATAAGCAACCAGCTATTTATGCCTTTCCTTTATATATATATATAGGTAAAAAAATATTTTTGTAATATTTTTTACATGCTCATGAAAAAGAAGTTTCGTAATATTTTTTAACATAAATTTGTTATAGGCAAAAAATATTTTTATAATATTTTTCTAATGAAGCCAATAAAAGCTAGTTTCTTTTTTGGGATTTTTTCCCTTAATGGTTGTACATTGGTCACATGACCCTTTTCCATCTAAATTGATCAATTTTCTGTTTCTGGACTAAATGTGTCCAAAAATTGAAATTTATGTACTAAATATGTTGCACCACAAATTTTGAAGATGAAATGTGTCTCTAGTCCAAAGTTTGGGGACAAAAAGTGGAATTTTTCCGAACATAAAAGGTGCAGTCCTTTGAATTAGCTTTTCAATGCCATAAAAATCATGTAATTTGGAATTCTGGATGCTGAGTTATACCTAAAATACAGAGAACTAGTTGGAAAAGCATCGCAATGAAAATATACTTCAATAATTTGGACTTTTGGCTTTGAAAACATGAGAAGTGGACTTTGATGTTAGATCATTCTCTTCTCTTCAAAATTAATCAAAAATCATGTCAATCTGATTTGTGTAGCTCAACTTATCATCAAAATACTGAAACATGTCATTCCTACCAAACTCCTTTCTCTTCACTTCTTCTTCTTTTATTGCTTCTCTGAGCCACATTTTTGGTCTATTTTCTCTTTAATTAAGCTCTTCACCTATTAAAACAATATAAGAACAAAAAATAAGTAGCTTTCATTCAAAATAAAGTTCCAAATAGCATAGTTAACTAGCAATTTATGCATAATGCACTACATTTTTACACTTTACCAAATATTAATTAAAAAGGGGTCGGGGTGGTTGGAACCAGCCATTTTCTAATCGCACAACCAGCATGAATTGGCCGGTTTTGAGTATCCAAGGAAATAGTAGCGATGATGTTGCAAGATTGTAGCAGCCATGGTTGCTACCATGCCAAGCTGTCCGCCACCTTTTTGGTGGCAAAGAGGCCGATTAATCACCCTGTTGTCTTCATGAAGATGGTGAGAAAAAGGATCATTTAGACTAAGGTCCTATTTGATAATTCAATTCAATACTCAGATTGGATTCAAATGTTAATACATTCTGACACATTTATAAATAAAAAATAGAATGGCTGAATTAATGAAGTACTATTGAATTTGCTAAGGAAAAATTGTTTAAAAAATTAAGTAATAAGTTATTCACTTAAAATTTAATGTGACATACATCCAAATGTATTATATTTAATACTTAATAATTTAGTAATTTAACAGATTCAAACTTCAGATTTCAGTTTTATCAAATGCAGCCTAAGTTTTGGTATTTTAAGTAAATTTGAAGAATAGTTCTTGGAAGAAAGAATCAAAGTTTCCAAAAGAGGGTTTTGACAATTTCCATAACGGGCTTCTAAAATTTATTAGGAGACCTATGGGTTTTCATTTCTAGCTACCAAGTGCTGGAGATGATATCTTGATTTGTGAAACTCCATACACACTAGCACTAGTTTAGTTAAATGAACGAACTTTGTCATAATTACAATTAACATGTGTTGACTCATTCTCAAGTTCTTTAAATTGAAACATTATAAAAGCAAGAGAGATGAAAGAGCATTGTAGTCTGGGATGAAGGCGAGCTATTGAAATAATTTAACAAAGTTTAGGCAATGTTACACAACTCCGGACAATTTACTATGATTTACTCTTACATATGTAACTCCAAAGAAAATTGTTGAAATTGTAGACAAAAAGGCAAATATGACTGCATTGGCAACATTCCCCCCATTGAGGAAATGCAGTTAACTATCATCTGAAGAAAACTCAAGTGATTAAAACATAGCAATGTGACTCCAGGAAGAAATTAAGGGAGAAAGAAAAATGAGCTATGCCTTTTCACTATGAGATGAAGTCAAATTGGAAGAGGAATTAGCCATAACTCATCACTTCTCATTTTGCATACATAGAGATGTGTGTGTGTGTGTGCATGCATATATGCATACATGTGTATGTATATAATTTTTATACAAAATATATATACAAATTGGGACTTTGAAGTCTACGATGATTTTTATCTTTAAATAGATTTGATGCACATTGTATACTAAAAGTTATCACTATATTGCCAATGAAAAAATGAAGAAAGAAAATGGGAGGTATAATGAAAATGTAGAAGTAGATATTAGCATTAAAAGTCCAAAGTGGCATTGACTACATTAGAAATGGAGATTAGGTTCCTCTCCATTGCATTAGAGAGAACTTCTTTCTACTACACCCTAATAAAATTGATTTAAAAAGTTATTTTCATAGATGGACTCCATTCATAATATATTTCATTACTTGTAGTAGTTATATATAAAATTTCATATGAAATTGATCAAGTTTTGCTGTTTCATTAAACATTCCAAATTTTGTCACAATTTTGACTCATTTTTCATCGCTTAAATAGTTCATGTAAATTGTCAAAATATTCTCAAAAATTATTTTTTAATACATTGATCTAGAGATCAAAAGAAATGTAATGACACAATCACAAAATTTTATAACATTATATAAATTTAGATATGAATAAATTGAGAGACCAATGGAAAGAATTTCAGTGGAAAGAACCCTAATCCTAGAAAAGGTATATGATTTCACATTATGTTATTACAAGATTGTTATCTACAGAACTAAGTTACTTTTGACAAAAACAACTCCTAAGTTCACTCAAAACTAGATAGTAAGTTTCAATCTTTTCACTAGAATTTCTAAGTCACTTTTGTAAGATTTGAGTTTTTTCTTTTTAGGTTTTATTGGTAATGCCAAATTTGTAGGGTTTAATAAATTATAGGATTTCAAAAGTTATTTCATCAAAATTTATGAGGCAAACAATAGATGTTTCAATATTTTGGAGGAAAGAACTGAAAAAGCGAACCTATTAAGGTCCAAATTAATCCACCCCTTGTGGCTTGGAAAACACGTACCTCACTGAAGGAAATCTGCCGAGTCACTACATAAATAAGTGCAAATTCAACTCATCTCACATACCATATCAAAAAATGCAATTTTATCCGCATTATCTTTTATGCTTTGTCTAATGTAATTGCTCTTTTTTTGTGCATTTTATTGTTCTTGGTAATCAAAGAAGTGCTTTTGGAGCTTGATCATTATTCAACATCTTGTGATTTTCAAGGTGCATTAGTTGATGGTTGATAATTGCCTATTTCGCATGTTTCTATGTAATTGTTTAAGTTGGTTTTGGTGTGTTTTAGCTATTTTAGGGGTTGAACAACTAGGTTTTTAGTTGACTTTTGCATTTGGTTAAAATGAGAAAATTGCATATTGATAGCGCTAAGTGGTGAAAACTTCATGTTTTTGTAGGTTTTAACATTTCAATCATCAAATGGAGTTAAGTGCCACAATTATTGATGATTTGAAGTTGACATGAAGTGGAAATGATGATACAATAAAGAAACAAGGAGGGAACGGATTGGAGGACATGATACATTTTAGTATTTGGTCTATAACTCAAGTTACAAGCATTGGATTGAAATGATTCTTGATTCATTTTTGAAGCTAAATGATTCTTGTGCCATTTGAAAGTTACAGAAGCTATGAGCCATTAGCATGGTAAAATACTCTCCTTATTGTGTTGGACTAATTCAAAAGGCTGCAACTTTCATATTTTGTGTAAAATCTCATTCGGTCTCCTTCATATAGTTATTTGGCTTCAAAACTCGCACTAGTTGCTAAGCTGGTTACAGGGCAAAAGCTACAAAAATTTGTCGAGGAACAGGGGAGATGAAACCGGCCCTGTCACCCCAACTACTTGAGTTGGTTCTAGGGCTGCATATGAAACTAAAATTCTGACTCTAATTCTTGTGCCATTTGAAAGTTACAGAAGCTATGAGCCATAAGCATGGCAGAATACTCTCCTTATTGTGTTGGACTAATTCAAAAGACTACAACTTTCATATTTTGTGTAAAAGCTCATTCGGTCTCCTTCATATAGTTATTTGTCTTCAAAACTCGCACTGGTTGCTAAGCTGGTTACAGGGCAAAAGCTGCAAAAATTTGTCGAGGAACAGGGGAGATGAAACGGCCCTGTCACCCCAACTACTTGAGTTGGTTCTAGGGCTGCTTATGAAACTAAAATTCTGACTCTGATTCTTGTGCCATTTGAAAGTTACAGAAGCTATGAGCCATAAGCATGGCAGAATACTCTCCTTATTGTGTTGGACTAATTCAAAAGGCTACAACTTTCATATTTTGTGTAAAAGCTCATTCGGTCTCCTTCATATAGTTATTTGGCTTCAAAACTCACACTGGTTGCTAAGCTGGTTACAGGGCAAAAGTTGCAAAAATTTGTCGAGGAACAGGGGAGACCAACTACTTGAGTTGGTTCTAGGGCTGCTTATGAAACTAAAATTCTGACCCCATTGCGAAACTTGTGCAACTTTCTCAATTATTACCTTTCTTTCTTCTCCCCTATAAAATCGACCTCCACAAAGGAAAAGTGCAACTGGAGAAGGAGAGAAAAACACCAACAAAATGTAGATCTAAAGCTAAAACTCCTAGATCTTAGATCTTGGGTTAGATTAGGTTGGTGTAGGAGTAGATTAGTCATCCCATCTTTGTATTTAGCTAACTTGGATGTGGATTGAGGTTGAAGATAGATTAGTCATCCCATCTTTGTATTTAGCTAACTTGGATGTGGATTGAGGTTGAAGATAGTGAAGTTGAGCTCTAGTGACAAGGGTTTACTTTATGTTTAGCTAAAGTTTCATGCCTTGGATTTAGCTTAAACTATCTTTGGATTATTGTGATATTTCTTGGGTTATTAGATGCTATTATCTTGAGCAAACTATTTAGTACTTTTGCTTTTACAATCATGATTAATTGATCAATAATTGTGACAATCTCAAGGTGTTAAGTTTGCAATGAGAATTGGGATTTAACACTAGTTTAAGAAGTACTAAACATAAGGAGTACACTCACAGAAGTTGAGGTGAACTTTTGTGGCTTGTTTATAAGTAATTTCGTAGAATTTTATGAGCTTGTAGTTGATTTTATAACCACGAAAGTAGATATGGATTAGCTAAAAGTAAAAGTGATTCACCGGTGAAAGGTAATATCACATATTGAGGAAATTATGCCATAGCTAGCTAGGGGAGTAACAATCAATTAATTGGGAAGATTCACAAGCAAAAGTAGTTAGGGATTCCATTTCCCCTAGAGCTCTCTAATGTGATTTTCTTCTCTATTTCTAGTGTAATTTTATTTTGTCTCGTTTGATGATAGTTGACAATCTTCCCTATGGGTTCGACCCTTAATACCTTATACTCACTCTCAGCTTGTATACTTATGAAAAATTGTGTGTGGGGTGTTTAGAAAATTTTTAAATTTAAAACTTGACTATGGATTGAATTTAATTTTGTATGCGTGTCCCAAGCTCGTCAAGTTGTTCACACTATTGGTTGGGAAGAATTGTGGCAATATCAATATGAAGAGCAATTTTATTAATTTAGACATTTTAGTTATATTTATTAAATGTGTTGTGTTTGATGTTTTGTTTAAGTCAAGTTAGTTGTGTGATTATTTAGCCATATGTGTTTTTTGTGTTTTGTTTGTTTTTGTTCACCTATTCTTCTTGACTATATTTGCTTTTGAGTTGTTTTGAAAAACGTGTTTAAGAATTCAAGAAGGATAATTCAAAGGGGAGAACAAGGCATGAGAGAAGGAATTTGGAACTATGATCCATATTCCTTTCAATGCACAATGTATGGTGGTGGTAATCAAGGAAACACCGCAGGTATGTCTTTTGAAAATGGCTTGAGGAGTTTAAAGGCTAAACTTGATTTTATCATGTTAAATGCTAAGTTGGATAACATGATGAACTTGATTGAGTAAAAGAGGAAGACTAATGCTTGTCATTCTAATCATATGAATCGTGTTTTGCCTAGAGGATATAATGTTGATTATCAATACATGCAAATGCCAAATGTGGAATATTTTGGTGAATTTGACCATTATGATTCTTGTTTTGATCAATATTAACTCTACTTGGGCTAATTCTTATGATTGCGGTTGGCATAATCAATGTGTTTATAGTGATTTGCCTAATTTTTATGATTTCCATCCTTTAAGTGTCTAATATGAAGTTCAGCCATCTTGGGAGCCAACAATTGAAAGATTAGCTAATCGGTCTAAATCATCTTTAGAGGAACCTATAGAAAGGTTAGCTGATGAATTCGACAAAACTCTGATAATTTGGCCAGTATTGAAGCTACATTAGATAAATTGACTTTCCACTTTGGTAGCTTACAAAATAAATTACTTGTTTTGTATGAAGTTGTTTCTTCAAATGAATGGAATACTAGCATGAATGGTAGAAATGTCAAATGTGAAGATGGACTACATTTTGATGATCATGATGAATCTAATTTTAGTGTTGATGATGAAATGCCCACTTTGCATGATGACTTCTTTGGAACTAATCTTGAATCTCAAGCGACAAGCTTTAGTGGTTCATTTTTAACCCCTATTGAGAAGTGTTTAAAAAGTGGAGGTTCTAAAGATAAAATTGCCCAAGCACTTTCTACAGCATCCCCTTTGGTAAGTTCTCAAGTGATGTATGAACAATGTAATACCTACCAAACACTTGGAACCGGTAAACTCCTTTTATCTCTCTTATCATTTGGATACATGGCTCATGCAACCAAACTATCATTTGTTGATCCACCACGACCTAAGTTGGTATATTATTCATTGATAAAACCTCCTTGAGAATGAGGTGATCTAGTCAAGTTAATGACTATAAACAAGCACTTGTTGAGAGGCAACCCAATTATTTGTTTAATTTTATGTCTTTTTAGTATGTTTGTCTCTATTTTGTAGGTTTGAAGAATAAAGGCAAAAGGAGCACTATTAATGGAGACTTGGAAAAGAAGTAATGTTGCTCAATTACAACAAATCACCTATTACACTAGGAGAATATTCCTGTTCATTCCCTTTACTTTTCACATTAAGGATACTGTATAATTTAAGTGTGGGAGTGAGATTGGTTGGAATTGAATGCATCCCTTAGTATTCATGTAGAAATTGATGTATTTCTTGAAATTTGGATAGATGCTGATGTTGGTATATGTAAATTGTTGAAATTTGGAATTGTTGGTAAGGAGTTTTGTCCAATTATAAGGGTCAACTCTACCGAAATATTTTCAAAAATTTGTTGCCAATAATGTTTTATGGTTGTGTCTTGGTCAAATCATGTTAAAAGCACATGAGGAATATCATATCTAATTCTTTTTTATCTCCTTTCTTATTGGGTATATTGAAAAATTTAAGTATGGAGAAAGGAGTTTTAAATTTGAATTGATGATTTCATGCTTGTTGAGATGAGCTTGTATGAACAGGGCTTTGATGTTGTTATTGTGTGAGTCTGGAGTTTTGATTTTAGGAAAAGTAATATCTTATAGAATGGAGTTTATCATGCCAAGATCTCTTTAAGTTCATGGAGTGTATTACTCTTAGTTTATTTGTGTAAGTTGTGTGATTGGTGTGATTGATTAATGTAAACCTTTTCTCGTGATTTTTCCTTTAGTTCTAGTTTTTGCAAGGATCAAGTAATGTAGTTTTTGTCTTTCACAAAAGAAGAAAAAGAAAGATCGTGTGATTATGGATCACACAAGTGTGACGACCCCACTTCCTCCTAGGGAGTACCCCAGGGTTTAGCGGACCGTCTACCCAACTCTCGCTAGGACTCGTTCATTCGCTTCAAAAAAAATAAGGTATAACCTCGAGAATAAGGGAAATAACAGTTCCCAAACTTCGAACGTATACATACATACATTTCTATCTCAAATAGTAATACAATCCCAAAGTTTTAAGTTCTCAATACATTCAATCCTAACCAAGCACTAGCGCGAGTACAATCGCAAAATTCAAAAGAACTATACTAGGCTAGTTTGTACCAGTCTCACGCCTTCGCTCGTATCCCCTGTAAGGAAAACAAAACTAACGGAATGAGCTAAAAACCCAGTGAGGTTCACATACACATAATCAAGTAGTTCAAACAAGGACATTAATCATTGAATAATATATAATCCAGAAAACATTTACAATATAAAAGCAATGGTAAGTTGGTAACATACTCATAAAAGGATACATGCTCACGCGGAGCCATTCGTTCATTCATTCGCCAACCATTTTCCTTGTTCCTCCAACATTCAAAAAACATTTGCAAGTGAAAACTTCTCCATTGTTCTTGCCATTCGTTCATTTATTTCATTTCCCTCACTAACCAATTCTCTGGCCAGTCTCTACCAATCTTCGTGGTCATACTTGAGTATACCAAACATTATCCCAGGGTCACCAATCGCTCGACCTAGTCCGCTTCTGGATCGAGTCGGTTGGCAACGAAGGGCAAGGGCCCAATTCAGCCAAAAAGCTTACATTCATGCACAAGTAGCATTTAATCATTTAATCATTGAAAATTTCACATTCATTTAGGTCGAATGCGATAAAGTACACACTCACCTAACAAAATTCATTTTTAGTAATCACTGAAAACATTTAACATATAATCAAACATTCACAACAGTCCACAATGTCATTGGAAACATAACGTACAAAGAACACTCACCCGTTTAGGCAACGTAACGTCCAAATTTCCTTCCGAATAATACCCTCAATTATCGACAAACCCTAAGAATAACCAAGAGAAAATATTACGGTTCAACCATTTAAAGTTTAGGTGAATCAAAGAAAATCCGAATAACTACTAGTACAATGTATAAAGATGATTTTTGAAGTGAAAAGAGTACATTTAGACCAAAGGACATGAGTAAAATATTTGAAAACTCATGCTCGCTCTTAAAACTTTGAAATCTCCATTTGAGTCGAAGTGACGAAGAAAACGTATTTCTATTAGTCGTTACTTTCATTTTTCCAAGGGTACAAGTTTCGCCGAACTCTAGCTTTTATACCTCTACAAAAGAGGACTCGAATAAGCTAGACAATTAGAGTTAGATTCGTCCTCAAATCCTTACTCAAGTCGCGAGTATATCTACCTAACCCTCGAGTGAAAATTTGGGCAGCACGCCCTTTGTGTTTACCTATTTTCCAGCCATTTATGCCTTCATTATTTTTCTCAATTCGGCCCCAAAATCTGACACAAATAATCTTACCACAATAGCCTTTTAATAGGCTCAATGTCATTCAATTACAAAATAATGCTAGCAAATTGATCGGAACTAATGTTTAAGACAAATAACAAAATAACAAGTTTGATGTCTCTTAGCGTTTCGGTCACAACCGAAGCTATGCCTATCGGTTTAGGGTATACTTTATACTGTTTCAAAGCTAAGACAAAGGGTCACAACTTTCACGAAGACAACTCAAGCCAGTTCACAGTTGATCTAGGTCGAATTTGCAAATTACAGGACTAGAATTTCATTGTCAGTCTGGTTGTCAGCACTGAATTCAAATAGCAATAATTCAGGTTACAAAAATCCGATTGAGACTTTTTCAGATGCATTAGAAAGCTTCAAAATAGGACTACACTTTTTGTGTTTTGGACAAATGCTGATTTGATATGGATCAAAGTGAAAAACAAAGCCAGAAATGTGAAATCTCAAAACTGTCCGCGGAAAAGAACATTTGGCAGTCAAGGGTATTTTAGCCATACAACATGCTACAGTACTCAGATTAAGCTGAAATGTTACAGGTAACTTCTTAACTCCATTCCCTACAACTTTCATGTTTTGACCTAGGCTTGATTCGGCCTCTAATATGGACGAATTGCATAGGTTAGAAATAGGACAGCTTGCTCTCTAAAGCTGGAAATCAACCACACAAGCTGGAATTTTTGTAAGCAACCAAAACCAACATATAAAAGCTTCAATTTTACACATAACAAGGCTATCATTCCATGGCCATCATTAATCATCACATGAGGGCAGAAAAATCAACAATAAATCTGAAATTTACCATAACTCTACCTCAAACCATGAAATTTCTCACAAAACTACCTATTTAACAACTATAATCAACTAATTTGCAATTATTAAGAGCAAAGAGGGATTTCTAGGCAAGATACCTTGGAACCTCAAGAAAGATGGTAGTTTAGGGTTTCTCCTTCCAAAGTCAATCCACCAAAGTCTCCTAACCCTCTTAGTAAACAACTTGTATGGAGAAATTTGTAAACTTATTTGTTGGAACTCAAGATTGAGAAAGAAAATTGATTGGTGAAGATGAAGTTTCTCTTTTCTTCTCTCCTCTATGGTTCGGCCAGCCTTGATGAAGAATGAAGATGATTCTAGTCAAAATTGGATATCTAGCAAAGGTGAGAAACTGGTCAAAGTCCATCTTCAACTAGTTTCGCGACACTTGGCGCCTTTAATGTTTATTCTCATCCTCTAGTCTTCCAATGGTTAATCTATCTAGTTAACCTCTAATTGTCTCCTAACACCTTATAAAATAATATTCCTTAACACAAAACTCCAACTAGTTGTCAAAAATTATCTCACTTACCGCACTAGCGGGTCTCACGTCTAATATACGCTACTCATGTCATATGAACTAACTTATACCAGAAAAATGTCTTGAAAACTTAATTTCCTTGTAAAAATAACTAGAAAATTAATATATAATAAAGGAAAGCATAGAAAATATATGTACAGAATTAAAATAAGGGCTAGAAAATAAGAAAAAATGTCGGGTTCTCACCGTTTTCCTTAACTCGCACGTACTAGGATTTTTCACTTGTAATTTACTAAATTATTATTATTACTTCTAATCACACACTTTTTCTTATCTAAAACTCACTCTTAATCACCAAATTTAGTACACACTCCGTACCGATTACTCACACTATGAAAAGACGTAAAAACTCTAGTTTACCTTAACAATAAAAGTAAAGGGGAAACCCTTGGTTCTATGATTAATTGTAACTATTGGAGAAATGAATGAGTAGTAAAGCTATTGTAAAGTAATAAATTCCAAATTAAAGGGAATTTAAAAAAATATATAAGAGATTTTACAAGTCCTCACACTCTCTCTCCCTTAAGAAAATTTCGTCCTCGAAATTTTTACCTTCCATCGCCTCAGATGACTCCGAAGCCTGTTGCTTGTCTAAGGCATATACCTGTGCTGGTACTTTGGATCGGTTCCCTCTTTCATTATCTTATTTCGGTTTTGCTCCATCCACTTGTTGTGCACTATTCTCTCATTGCTGTTTCTTCGGGCAATTGCTAATTTGATGGCTGCTACTCCCACAAATCAAACACTTTCCCCCCTTCCTCCAACAATTATTCTCAGTGTGATTTGCCTTCCCACAATACCCACAGGCCAAGCAAGAAGACACTTTTTGGCCTTCTCGAAACATTTCTTCTTGTCCTATTTGACTTCCTTTTGTAAACCCTTCATCTAGTGCTCCTAAGGTCCATGGTGGGTGAGGTAAATGGTTCACCTTTTGCACTTCGGAAGGCATTATCTTTTCTCTAGGTTCTTCATGTATACTACTAGATGTACCTCTTTTTCGTGTTTGGAAAGCTTTTACCTGTGCCTTAGCATCCTCAATTCTTTGAGCTTTCTCAAGAGCTTCTGTAAAAGTATTAACTTGAACCGCCACTAAAGCTTCCTGGATTTCCAAATTTAATCCTTGTATAAACCGTCTCACTCTTCTCCACTCCGTAACCACCAATTCGGAAGCAAACTTAGACAGTTTAGTGAACTGTGTCTCATATTCGGCCACACTCTGGATTCCCTGACGCAACCTAATAAACTCATTCTCTCTCTCTTTCTTGGACCAACGGTGGGAGATATTTCTCATTAAACTCCCTTATAAATTTCACCCACGTCCATGCAGTCTGTTCTCTCTCCCACTTTGCCTTAATAACATTCCACCATGCCTTAATAACATTCCACCATGCTTGGGTCGGTCCTTCAAATTGAAATACAGCAAAGTTCACCTGTCTTTGCTCCGTGTAGTTCAAAGCTACGAAGATGCTAATAATCGCCTCTAGCCACTGCTCAGCTATTTCAGAATCAGGCCCTCCAAGGAATTTCGGAGGGACAAACTTTTGAAACCACTCCAGGACCCTATCCTCTCCTATCTCGGGATTCCGGGTTGATTCACTAACATTTGGCCTTGTTGGTCTACCAATCGCGCTAAGATATTAGTCATCTATTGTATCGCTGTCGCCACTTGGTCTCCTGTTTCAACCCTTGGTTCACGATCATGCTCAGCTGCAGTTTCTCTTTCTCCTCTTGGTTCTTGAGCTTGCCTAGCCCCACGGCCACGACTAGCTCCACGTTCGCGACTACGTCTCCCCTCCATACCCTTTTCTCTCTTTCTTTTTATTCCAAAAAGTAATATAGTACCTAAACAAAATAAATTGACTAAAGATAAAGACAATTTTTAAACCATAAAATCAAGAGTAAGGAAACATACTTAGTACATCTATAACACATCAAGTTCACAAAGATACATATCAAGTTGAACAAAATCAAGTGCAGCAAGTACTATGCATGTAAGCATCGACATGTCACAAGCGAAATACATACAGTGGCAACACAGGGGCAAAACAAGAAGAAAACACAACATGCCATCCCATACTCGGTTAAAATATTCTTCATCCGATCTCTCACTTTTCTTACTACCCGAACTAGCCGTCCTTAGACCCTTTGCACTTGTTCTCGCAAAACATTAGCCCGTTCTTATTCCCCGCAATGGAGATCTCAAGTCCTTAAAGTTGCCCATAACTTTTGAGCATTTGGGTACAAGAATCCGAAATAAGATAATTCACAACTCGAGCCTGCCAATCCCAAGAGTAAATCACCACATTTGAGATTCTCACCTGACATACCTATCTAATTTCCCCAAATATCAAGATAAAGAGCTTATACCTATAAATTCGTGATTCACAGCTTACACTCAAGAAGAGTATCTAATCATTTACACTTTTCACGTAATCGGGACCATAATACTACTTGGCCCAAGTTCACCCCGCATAGAGACCACGCGAAGTGGCTCTGATACCACCTGTGACGACCCCACTTCTTCCTAGGGCATACCTCAGGGTTTAGCGGACCTCCTGCTTAGCTCTCGCTAGGACTCGTTCATTCGTTTCAAACAAAATAAGGTATAACCTCGAGAATAAGGGAAATAACAGTTCCCAAACTTCGAACGTATACATACATACATTTCTATCTCAAACAGTAATACAATCCCAAAGTTTTAAGTTCTCAATACATTCAACCCTAACCAAACACTAGCGCGAGTACAATCACAAAATTCAAAAGAACTATACTAGGCTAGTCTGTACCAGTCTCACACCCTTGCTCGCATCCCCTGTAAGGAAAACAAAACTAACGGAATGAGCCAAAAGCCCAGTGAGGTTCACATACACATAATCAAGTAGTTCAAACAAGAACATTAATCATTGAATAACATATAATCCAGAAAACATTTACAATATAAAAGCAATGGTAACATACTCATAAAAGGATAAATGCTCAGCCGAAGCCATTCGTTCATTCATTCGCCAACTATTTTCCTTGTTCCTCCAACATCAAAAAACATTTGCAAGTGAAAACCCCTCCATTGTTCTTGCCATTCGTTCATTTATTTCATTTCCCTCACTAGCCAATTCTCTGGCCAGTCTCCACCAATCTTCGTGGTCATACCTTCCGGATAATACCTTCAATTACCGACAAACCCTAAGAATAACCAAGAGAAAATATTACGGTTCAACCATCTAAAGTTTAGGTGAATCAAAGAAAATTTGAATAACTACTAGCACAATGTATAAAGATGATTTTTGGAGTGAAAAGAGTACATTTAGACCAAAGGACATGAGTAAAATATTTGTAAAATTCATGCTCGCTCTTAAAACTTTGAAATCTCCATTTGAGTCAAAGTGACGAAGAAAACGTATTTCTATTAGTCGTTACTTTCATTTTTCTAAGGGTACAAGTTTCGGCCGAACTCTAGCTTTTATACCTCTACAAAAAAGGACTCGAATAACCTAGACAATTCGAGTTAGATTCGTCCTCAAATCCTTACTCAAGTCGCGAGTATATCTACCTAGCCCACGATTGAAAATTTGAGCAGCACGCACTTTGTGTTTACCTATTTTCCAGCCATTTATGGTTTTATTATTTTTCTCAAATCAGCCCCAAAATCTGACACAAATAATCTTACCACAATAGCTTTTCCATAGGCTCAATGTCATTCAATTACAAAATAATGCTAGCAAATTGATCGCAACTAATGTTTAAGATAAATAACAAAATAACAAGTTTGACGTCTCTTAGCGTTTCGGTCACAACCGAAGCTACGCCTATCAGTTTGGGGTACACTTTAGACTGTTTCGAAGTTAAGACAAAGGGTTACAACTTTCATGCAGACAACTGAACCCAGTTCACAGTTGATCCAAGTCGAATTTGCAAATTACAAGACCAGAATTTCATTGTCAGTCTGGTTGTCAGCACTGATTTCAAATAGTAATAACTCAGGCTACAAAAGTCAGATTGCGACGTTTTCAGATGCGTTGGAAAGCTTAAAAATAGGACTACACTTTTTGTGTTTTGGCCAAAGGCTGATTTGATACGGATCAAAGTGAAAAATGAAGCCAGAAATGTGAAATCTCAAAACTGTCCGCGGAAAAGAACATTTGGCCGTCTGGGGTATTTTAGTCATATAACATGCTACAATGCTCAGATTAAGTTGAATGTTATAGGTAGCTTCCTAACTCCATTCCCTACAACTTTCATGTTTTGACCTAGGCTTGATTCGGCCTCTAACATGGACGAATTCCACAGGTTAGAAGCAGGACAGCTTGCTCTCTAAAGCTGGAAATCAACCACACAAGCTGGAATTTTTGTAAGCAACCAAAACCAACATATAAAAGCTTCAATTTTACACATAACAAGGCTATCATTCCATGGCCATCATTAATCATCACATGAGGGCAGAAATATCAACAATAAATCTGAAATTACCATAACTCTACCTCAAACCATGAAATTTCTCACAAAACTACCTATTTAACAACTATAATCAACTAATTTGCAATTATTAAGAGCAAAGAGGGATTTCTGGGCAAAATACTTTGGAACCTCAAGAAAGATGGTAGTTTAGGGTTTCTCCTTCCAAAGTCACTCCACCAAAGTATCCAAACCCTCTTAGTAAACAACTTTTATGGAGAAATTTGTGAACTTATTGGTTGGAACTCAAGATTAAGCAAGAAAATTGATTGGTGAAGATGAAGTTTCTCTTTTCTTCTCTCTTCTATGGTTCGGCCAGCCTTGATGAAGAATAAAGATGATTCTAGTCAAAATTGGATATCTAGCAAATGTGAGAAATTGGTCAAAGTCCATATTCAACTAGTTTCGCGACACTTGGCGCCTTTAATGTTTATTCCCATCCTTTTGTCTTCTAGTGGTTAATCTATTTAGCTAACCTCTAATTGTCTCCTAGAACCTTATAAAATAATATACCTTAACACAAAACTCCAACTAGTTGTCAAAAATTATCGCACTTACCGCACTAGCGGGTCTCACGTCCAATATACGCTACTCATGTCATATGAACTAACTTATACTGGAAAAATGTCTTGAAAACTTAATTTCCTTATAAAAAAACTAGAAAATTAATATATAATAAAGGAAAGTATAGAAAATGTATGCACGAAATTAAAATAAGGGTTAGAAAATAAGAAAAATGTCGGGTTCTCACCGTTTTCCTTAACTCGCACGTACTAGGATTTTTCACTTGTAATTTACTAACTTATTATTATTACTTCTAATCACACACTTTGTCATATCTAAAACTCAATCTGAATCACCAAATTTAGTACACACTCCGTACGGATTACTCACACTACGAAAAGACGTAAAAACTCTAGTTTACCTTAACAATAAAAGTAAAGGGGAAACCCTTGGTTCTATGATTCATTGTAACTATTGGGAAAGTGAATGAGTAGTAAAGCTATTGTAAAGTAATAAATTCTAAATTAAAGGGAATTTAAAAAAATATAAGGGATTTTACAAGTCCTCACATTCTCTCCCCCTTAAGAAAATTTCGTCCTCGAAATTTTTACCTTCCATCGCCTGAGATGACTCCGAAGCTTGTTGCTTGTCTAAGGCATATACCTGTGCTGGTACTTTGGATTGGTTCTCTCTTTCATTATCTTGTTTCAGTTTTGTTCCATCCACTTGTTGTGCACTATTCTCTCGTAGCTGTTTCTTCGGGTAATTGCTAATTTGATGGCTGCTACTCCCACAAGTCAAACACTTTCGCCCCTTCCTGCAACAATCATTCTCAGTGTGATTTGCCTTCCCACAATACCTACAGGCCAAGCGAGAAGACACTTTTTGGCCTTCTCGAAATATTTCCTTTTGTCCTATTTGACTTCCTTTTGTAAACCCTTCATCTAGTGCTCCTAAGGTCCATGGTGAGTGAGGTAAATGGTTCACCTTTTGCACTTCGGAAGGCATCATTTTTTCTCTAGGTTCTTCATGTATACTACTAGATGTACATCTTTTTCGTGTTTGGAAAGCTTTTACCTATGCCTTCGCATCCTCAATTCTTTGAGCTTTCTCAAGAGCTTCTGTAAAAGTATTAACTTGAACCGCCACTAAAGCTTCCTGGATTTCCAAATTTAATCCTTGTATAAACCGTATCACTCTTCGCCGCTCTGTAACGACCAATTCGGAAGCAAACTTAGACAGTTTAGTGAACTGTGTCTTATATTCGACCACACTCTGGGTTCCCTGACGCAACCTAATAAACTCATCCTTTCTCTTTTCTTGGACCAAACGTGGGAGATATTTCTCATTAAACTCCCTTATAAATTTCACCCACGTTCATGCAGTCTGTTCTCTCTCCCACTTTGCCCTAATAACATTCCACCATGTTTGGGTCGGTCCTTCAAATTGAAATACAACAAAGTTCACCTGTCTTTACTCCGTGTAGTTCAAAACTGGGAAGATACTAATAATCGCCTCTAGCCACTGCTCAGCTATTTCCGGATCAGGCCCTCCAAGGAATTTCGGAGGGACAAACTTTTGAAACCGCTCCAGGGCCCTATCCTCTCCTATCTCGGATTCCGGGTTGATTCACTAGCATTTGGCCTTGTTGGTCTACCAATCGCGCTAAGATATTAGTCATCTGTTGTATCGTTGTCACCACTTGGTCCCCTGTTTCAACCCTCGGTTCACGATCATGCTCAGCTGCAGTTTCTCTTTCTCCTCTTGGTTCTTGGGCTTGCCTAGCCCCACGGCCACGACTAGCTCCACGTTCACGACTACGTCTCCCCTCCATACCCTTTTCTCTCTTTCTTTTCATTCCAAAAAGTAATATTGTACGTAAACAAAATAAATTGACTAAATATAAAGACAATTTTTAAACCATAAAATCAAGAGTAAGGAAACATACTTAGTACATCTATAACACATCAAGTTCACAAAGATACATATCAAGTGCAGCAAGTACTATTTATGTAAGCATCGACATGTCACAAGCGAAATACATACAATGGCAACACAGGGGCAAAACAAGAAGAAAACACAACATGCCATCCCATACTCGGTTAACATATTTTTCATCCGATCTCTCACTTTTCTTACTACCCGAACTAGCCGTCCTTAGACCCTTTGCACTTGTTCTCGCAAAACACTTGTTCTCGCACTTGTTCTCGCAAAGGTAAAAAAACTCCCGGTAAAATCATCCAACCCAACTGCACTCTCCACATCCATCCCAAAAACCACATCTCTAATCTCTTCCAAAGAAGGAACTCGCACTAATTCATCATTCTGTTCTTGAGAAATTGTGTTGGGGATCACATCCAATGTAGCCCATGACCCTGAAGAAGGCTCAATTGAAAATAAGAATTTAAAATAGTCAACTGCCTCTGTTGCAATCTGATTATCACTTGCTAACCAATCCCCATTTGCACTTTTCATCCGATGAATAACCACCTTCGTCCTACGCTCCGTGACTACAGAGTGAAAATATTTTGAACTTTTGTCCTCATCTCGAAGCCATTTAACTCTTACTTTTTGCTTCCAATCTCCTTCCTCTATCAAAATCGAATTTCTTCAAACTGCCCGAGCTTCCTAAAGTGCAATTATATTTGGCTGTCAATACCTCCTCTTCGGCTTTCTTCACCGCATCAAAAATATCTCCAAACGATTTATGAGACCAAACTTGGATATGTTTTTTAACCTCTCGCAATTTGGCAGCCAATCTCTGCAAAGGGGAACCTGAGAATGACCCACCCCAACTTTGTCGAATAATCTCCAATAATTCTTGTTTAAATGTCCAAACATTCAAGAACCAAAAAGATCGCAACTTATTATCAAGCCCAGATGTTGCCGCCAACAGCAAGGGTGCATGGTCCGAGGGGTCCCTCCCTAAATGTTGCACCGTGGAACTAAAATCTAAACAAGACGTAGTCTGGTTATATAGCATTCTGTCTAGTCTCTTCCAAATACGCGTATGCCCCCCGCTATTATTACACAATGTGAACTTTGAACCCGAGAATCTAGCATCTCGTACTCCAGCCATAGCCATAAATAGAATAAAATCCAAACCTTTCCCTAGACGAAAAGGTAATCTGTGAGGCCTTGAAAAATCCCTTATATTTTTTTTAAAAATTCCTTTAATTGGGAATTTATTACTTTACAGTAGCTTTACTACACATTCACTTTCCCAATAGTTACAAATAATCATAGAAATAAGGATTTCCTTTTTGCTTTCATCGTTACAATAAACTAGGATTTTTACGTCTTTTCGTAATATGAGAATCGGTGCGGAGGGTGTATTAAATTTAGTGATTAAGAGTGAGTTTTAGATGATATTACATGTGTGATCAGTAGTAATAATAATAAGTTAGTGAATTATAAGTGAAAACCCTAGTACGTGTAATTTAGGGAAAAATGGTGTGAACCGACGTGTACCATTAACTACTGATTGAACACACAATTGACCACTACTTTTTACTATAAAATATCATTGATATTAGTGCAAAATATCAGCCCCTTAATCAGCTCTTGTTGGCCGAAAATATTGGCTAGAAAAACCAAGGAAAAGAAAACAAATTTTGAAAGTTAATCTCATGGTGACAAGTGGCGGCCATCCCAAGGTTGTTGACCAACCAATTTCTTTCATATTTATCACAAAAAATTACTTCAATTGCTCCTTATTTCTGCCATTCCAGCCGTGACAGTGAGGGAGAAAACAAGAGGAAGAAAACTCTATTTTCATCTTGAGTTTAGCTCATTTGAGTGAAGAATCAAGAAATCTAAACCGATTAACTTCAAAATTGGAAGCTTAGGAAGCTTGGGGTGCTAAAGTTGGGAAGGAAAGGTGAAGGATATCTCTTGCAAGCATCTTAGTGAGGTAATATGGCTTCTCATCCCATTTCTTTCCCTTAATCTTGCTTAAGTTGTGTAGCAACTTAGATTCTTGATTAATGATAGCTATTCTAGTAGTTTTGATAATTATGGTGGTGGATTTGTGAGTTAGGGTTTTGAATTGCTCAATTGTATATCTTATTGTTTAGATGGCATATGGTGTCTATAATCTTGTATAGGAGGTTGAAGTAGTGGTTCAAACTAGAAATGTGAAATTTACACGTTAAATTAATTAAATTCCAGATTTGAGTTCTTACACTGCCCTGTTTTGACCAGTTTCATTCGGCCATGATGGAGGCTGAATTGGGTTTAGGTTAAAACATAAAAGTTGTAGGAAATGATGTTTTATAGCTACCTATAAAATTTTAATTCAATCCGAGCACTTTAGCATGCCAAATAACAAAAATACCCTTGACTGCCATAAGTAGAGTTTTGCGGACAGTTTTGACATTTCATCATTCTGGCTTCATTTTTCACCTTGATCCGTATTAAATCAGCCATTGGTCAAAACATGAAAGTTGTAGTATTATGTTTTAGCTTTCCAACGCATCTGAAAATGCCTCAATCGGACTTGTGTAGCCTATGTTATTGTCATTTGAACCCAGTGCTGTTATCCAGCCTGACAGTGAAATTCTGGTTCTGTAATCTGTAAATTCGACTTGGATAAACTATGAACCGGGCTAAGTCGTCTTCATGAAAGTTGTAGCGCTTTGTCTTAGTTTTGAAACGGTATAAATTATACCCCAATTGTATAATCGTAGTTTCGGTTGTGACCGATACGCTAAGTGACGTCAAACTTGTCATTTTGTTCTTTACCTTAAACCTTTTCTCCGGTCACTTTTCTAACTTGGTTTTGTAATGGAATGACTTTTAACCTATTGAACGGCTATTGTAATGAGATTATTTGTGTGTGATTTTGGGGGCTGATTAAGAAAAATAATGAACCCATAAATGGCTGAAAAATAGGTAAATACAAAGGGCGTGCTGCCCAAATTTGCACTCGAGGGCTAGGTAGATGCACTCTTTTTACTTCCAAAACTATACTTATACTTTGTACTAATAGTTATTCAGATTTTCTTTCATTCACCTAAACTTTGGATGGTTTAACTGTAATATTTTCTCTTGATTATTATTAGGGTTCCTTGGTGATTGAGAGTATTATCCGGAAGGAAACTTTGGACATTATTTTGCTTAAATAGGTGAGTGTTCTTTGTACGTTATATTTCCAATGACTATGTGGATTGTTGTGACTATGTGACTATTTGTGAATGTTGAATTAAATGTTAAATATTTTCAATAATTTCTAAAAGTGAATTTTGCTAGGCGAGTGTGTACTTTATCGCACTCGACCTAAATGAATGTGAAATTTACAATGATTAAATGATTAAATAATACTTGTACATGAATGTAAGCCTTTTGACTGAACTTGACCCTTGCCCTTTGTTGTCGGTCGACTCGTGCCAGAAGCGAACTCGGTCGGGCGATTGGTGACCCTGGATTAATGTTTGGTATACTCGAGTATGACCACAAAGTCTGGTGGAGACTGGCCAGTGTCCAGTAGGAGGAAAATGAAATGAATGAATGACTGGCAAGAACAATGGATGGATTTTCACTAACAAATGAAATTATTTCTAATGCTGGAGGAATAAGGAAATGGTTGGTGGAATGAATGAACGAAGGGCTCCATGTGAGCATGTATCCTTTTAATGAATGTATTATCATTACTTTATATTGTAAATGTTTTCTGGATTACTTGTTATTACATGATTAATGTCCTTGTTTAATTATTTGCCTATGTGTATGGAACCTCACTGGGTTTTTAACTCATTCTGTTAGCTTTGTTTTCCTTACAGGGGATGCGAGTAAGGGCGTGAGTCCTGTGCAGACTAGCTTGGTCTGGTTTGTTAAAATTTTATTTTTTTATTGTTCTCGCGCTAGTGCTTGGATAAGGTTGGATGTAGTAAGAAGTTAAAGCTTTTGTTCTAAATGGGATTGTATTTCTGTTTGAGATGGATATGAATATAAGTATATGTTTCAAGTTTGGAAATTGTTTATCGCTTAGTCTCGAGGTTATATCTTATTTCACTTGATGAAAGCGATCGAGTCCTGGTGAGAGTTGGGCAGGCGGTCTGCCAAACCCTTTGGTTCTCTTTAGGGGAAGGTGGGGCTGTCACAGGTGGTATCAGAGCCATTTCGCGCGGTCTCTGCGCAGAGTGAGCTTGGACCAAGTGCCGTTATGATCCTGATTTCGTGAATAAGTATGAAGGATTAAGTGCTCTTTTGAACATAAGCTATGAATCATGAATTGGTATAGGTCTTAAATCTCTCTCATGGTACTTGAAGACAATAGATATGTACGTCAGGTAGGCATCTCGAATGTAGATAATTTACCCTTGTGATTGGCCAGCTCGAGTGATGAATTATCTCAGATTCTTGTACCCGAGTAAGCGGGAGTTGAGGGCAATACTAAGGACTTGCGATTTTTATTACGGGGAACAGGAATGGGATAATATTTGGTTAGAGTAAGTGCCAGGGGTTAACGGACGTCTAGTTCGGATGGTAAGAGAAGTAAGAGATGGGACGGGGAATATTTTAATCGTGTGTGGAACGGTATGTCGTGTTTTCTTTTGTTTTGCCTCTGTATTGCAACCGTATGTATTTGGCTTGTGGCATGTTAATACTTACGTGTATAGTATTTGCCGTACTCGATTTGTTTTTGTTCAACTTGATATGTAGCTTTGTGAATTTGGTGTGTTTTATCTTGTTGTTTTAGTCAATTTACTTTGTTACATACTAAATCACCTTTTGAAAAACAAAAGAGAGAGAAAAATGGTATGGAGGGGAGACGTAGTCACGGACGTGGAGCTGGTCGTGACCGTGGGGCTAGGCAAGCTCAAGAACCAAGAAATGAAAGAGAAACAGCAGCTGAGCAAGATCGTGGGCCGAGGGTTGAGGCAGGAGACTAAGTAGCGACGGCGATCCAACAAATGACAAATATTCTAGCGCGATTGGTAGATCAACAAGGTCAAATGCCAGTGAATCAATCCCAGAATCCCGAGATTGGAGAGGATAGGGCTCTGGAGCAATTTCAAAAATTTGTACCTCCTAAATTCCTTGGAGGGCTTGATCCAGATGTAGCTGAACAGTGGTTAGAGGCAATGATTAACATCTTCACAGTCTTGAACTACACGGAGCAAAGACAGGTGAACTTTTCTGTATTCCAATTCGAAGGACCGGCCCGAGCATAGTGGAATGTTATTAGGGCAAAGTGGGAGAGAGAACAGACTGCATGGACATGGGTGAACTTTATAAGGGAATTTAACGAGAAGTATCTCCCACCTTTGGTCCAAGAAAGAAGAAAGGATGAGTTTATTGGATTGCGTCAGAGAACCCAGAGTGTGGCCGAATATGAGACTGAATTTACTAAACTGTCTAAGTTCGCTTCCGAATTAGTGGTTACAGAGCGAAGGAAAGTAAGACGGTTCATACAAGGCTTGAATTTGGAAATCCAGGAAGCTTTAGCGGCGGTTCAAATTAATATTTTTACGGAAGCTCTCGAGAAAACGCAGAGAAATTGAGGATGCGAAAGCACAAGTAAAAATTTTCAAACGCGAAAAAGAGGTGCATCTAGTAGCATACCTGAGGAACCTAGAGAAAAGATAACGCCCTCCAAAATGCAAAAAGTGAACCATTTACCTCATCCATCATAGACATTAGGAGCACTAGATGAGGGATCTACAAAAGAAAGTCAAAGAGGACAAGAGTGAATTTCTCGAGAAGGCCAAACAGTGGCATCCTACGTGGCTTGTGGATACTGTGGAAAGACAAATCACATTGAGGATGATTACTGGAGGAAAGGGCGAAAGTGTTTGATTTGTGGGAGTGGCAATCATCAAATCAGCAATTGCTCAAAGAAACAACCCCGAGAGAATAGTGCCCAACAAGTGAACGGAACCAAATCGAAACAAGTGAATGAAAGAGCGAACCGAACAAAGTACTAGCAAAGGTATATGCTTTAGACAAGTACCAAGTGCCGGAGTCGTCTGAGGCAACGGAAGGTATGAATTTCGAGATCGAAATTCTCTTAAGGGGGAGAGAGTGTGAGGACTTGAAAAATCCCTTATATTTTTCTTAAAAATTCCCTTTAATTTGGAATTTATTACTTTACAGTAGCCTTACTATACATTCACTTTCCCAATAGTTACAAATAATCATAGAAGTAAGGATTTCCCTTTTACTTTCATTGTTACAATAAACTAAGATTTTTACGTCTCTTCGTAATATGAGAATCGGTACGGAGTGTGTATTAAATTTAGTGATTAAGAGTCAGTTTTAGATGATATTATAAGTGTGATTAGTAGTAATAATAATAAGTTAGTAAATTATAAGTGAAAACCCTAGTACTTGCGATTTAGGAAAAAACGGTGTGAACCGACGTGTACCGTTGACTACCGATTGAACATATCATTCACCACTACTTTCTTACCATAAAATATCATTGATATTCGTGCAAAATATCAGCCCCTTAATCAGCTCTTGTTGGCCGAAAATATTGGCTAGAAAAACCAAGGAAAAGAAAACAAATTTTGAAAGTTAATCTCATGGTGACAAGTGGCGGCCATCCCAAGGTTGTTGACCAACCAATTTCTTTCATATTTATCACAAAAAATCACTTCAATTGCTCCTTATTTCTACCATTCCAGCCGTGACATTGAGGGAGAAAACAAGAGGAAGAAAACTCCATTTTCATCTTCAGTTTAGCTCATTTGAGTGAAGAATCAAGAAATTTAAACCGATTAACTTCTAAATTGGGAGCTTAGGAAGCTTGGGGTGCTAAAGTTGGGAAGGAAAGGTGAAGGATATCTCTTGCAAGCATCTTAGTGAGGTAGTATGGCTGCTCATCCTATTTCTTTCCCTTAATCTTGCTTAAGTTGTGTAGCAACTTAGATTCTTGATTAATGATAGCTATTCTAGTAGTTTTGATAATTGTGGTGGTGGATTTGTGAGTTAGGGTTTTGAATTGCTCAATTGTATATCTTGTTGTTTAGATGGCATATGGTGTCTATAATCTTGTATAGGAGGTTGAAGTAGTAGCTCAAGTTAGAAATGTAAAGTTTACACTTTAAATTCATTAAATTCCAGATTTGAGTTCTTATACCGCCCTGTTCTGACCAATTTCATTCGGCCATGATGGAGGTTGAATTAGCCTTAGTTTAAAACATGAAAATTGTAGGAAATGATGTTTTATAGCTACCTATAGAATTTCATTTCAATCCGAGCACTTTAGCATGTGAAATAACAAAAATACCCTTGACTGCCATAAGTAGAGTTTTGCGGACAATTTTGACATTTCATCATTCTGGCTTCATGTTTCACCTTGATCCGTATTGAATCAGCCATTGGCCAAAACATGAAAGTTGTAGTCTTATGTTTTAGAATTCCAACACATCCGAAAATGCCTCAATCGGACTTGTGTAGCCTGAGTTATTGTCATTTGAACCCAGTTCTATTATCCAGCATGACAGTGAAATTCTGGTTCTGTAATCTGTAAATTCGACCTGGATAAACTGTGAACCGGGTTGAGTCGTCTTCATGAAAGTTATATCCCTTTGTCTTAGCGTCGAAACGGTATAAATTGTACCCCAATTCTATAAGCGTAGTTTCGGTTGTGACCGATACGCTAAGAGACGTCAAACCTGTCATTTTGTTCTTTACCTTAAATCTTATTTCCGGTCACTTTTCTTGCTTGGTTTTATAATGGAATGACTTTTAGCCTATTGAACGGCTATTTTAATGAGATTATTTGTGTGTGATTTTGGGGGCTGATTAAGAAAAATAATGAAGCCATAAATGGCTGGAAAATAAGTAAATACAAAGGGCGTGCTGCCCATATTTGCACTCGAGTGATAGGTAGATATACTCTTTTCACTTCCAAAACCATACTTATACTTTGTACTAATAGTTATTCGGATTTTCTTTGGCTCACCTAAAGTTTGGATGGTTTAACTGTAATATTTTCTCTTGGTTATTATAAGGGTTCCTTGGTGATTGAGTTTATTATCCGAGAGGAAACTTTGGACGTTATTTTGCTTAAATAGGTGAGTGTTCTTTGTACGTTATGTTTTCAATGACTATGTGGATTGTTGTGACTATCTGACTATTTGTGAATGTTGGATTAAATGTTAAATGTTTTCAATGATTTCTAAAAATGAATTTTGCTAGGCGAGTGTGTACTTTATCACACTCGACCTAAATAAATGTGAAATTTACAATGATTAAATGATTAAATGTTTAAATATTACTTGTACATGAATGTAAGCCTTTTGACTGAATTGGGCCCTTGCCCTTCGTTGCCGGTCGACTTGAGCCAGAAGCGGACTCGGTCGGGCGATTGGTGACCTTGGGTTAATATTTGGTATACTCGAGTTTGACCACAAAGTCTGGTGGAGACTGGCCAGTGTCCAGTAGGAGGAAAATGAAATGAATGAATGACTAGCAAGAACAATGGAGGGATTTTCACTTACAAATGAAATTATTTCTAATGTTGGAGGAATAAGGAAATGGTTGGTGGAATGAATGAACGAAGGGCTCCTTGTGAGCATCTGTCCTTTTAATGAATGTATTATCATTACTTTATATTGTAAATATTTTCTGGATTACTTGTTATTACATGATTAATGTCCTTGTTTAATTATTTGGCTATGTGTATGGAACGTCACTGGGCTTTTAGCTCATTCTGTTAGCTTTGTTTTCCTTACAGGGGATGCGAACGAGGGCGTGAGTCCTGTGTAGATTAGTTTGGTCTAGTTTTTTGACATTGTATTTTTTTTATTGTTCTCGCGCTAGTACTTGGATAAGGTTGGATGTAGTAAGAACTTAAAACTTCTGTTCTAATTGGGATTGTATTTCTGTTTGAGATGGATATGAATATAAGTATATGTTTCAAGTTTGGAAATTGTTTTTCGTTTAGTCTCGAGGTTATATCTTATTTCACTTGATGAAAGCGATCGAGTCCTGGCGAGAGTTGGGCAGGCGGTCTGCCAAACCCTTTGGTTCGCCTTAGGGGAAGATGGGGCTGTCACAGGTGGTATCAGAGCCATTTCGCGTGGTCTCCGTGCGGAGTGAATTTGGGCCAAGTGGTGTTATGGTCCTGATTTGGTGAATAAGTATGAAGGATTAAGTGCTCTTTTGAGCATAAGTTATGAATCATGACTTGGTATAGGTCTTAAATCTCTCTCATGGTATTTGAAGACAATAGATATGTACGTCAGGTAGGCATTTCGATTGTAGATAATTTACTCTTGGAACTGGCCAATTCGAGTGGTAAATTATCTCGGATTCTTGTACCCGAATAAGCGGGAGTTGAGGGCAATACTAAGAACTTGAGATTTTTATTACGGGGAACAGGAATGGGATAATATTTGGTGAGAGTAAGTACCTGGGGTTAACGGACGTCTAGTTCAGATGGTAAGAGAAGTAAGAGATAGGACGGAGAATATTTTAACCGAGTGTGGAACGGTATGTCGTGTTTTCTTTTGTTTTGCCTCTGTATTGCAACCGTATGTATTTGGCTTGTGGCATGTTAATACTTACGTGTATAGTATTTGCCGTACTTGATTTTATTTTTGTTCAACTTGATATGTAGCTTTTTGAATTTGGTGTGTTTTATCTTGTTGTTTTAGTCAATTTACTTTGTTACATACTAAATCACGTTTTGAAAAAAAAAAGAGAGAAAAAAGGTATGGAGGGGAGACGTAGTCACGGACGTGGAGCTGGTCGGGACCGTGGGGCTAGGCAAGCTCAAGAACTAAGAAATGAAAGAGAAACAGCAGCTGAGCAAGATCGTGGGCCGAGGGTTGAGGCAGGAGACTAAGTAGCGACGGCGATCCAACAAATAACAAATATCCTAGTGCGATTGGTAGATCAACAAGGTCAAATGCCAGTGAATCAATTCCAGAATCCCGAGATTGGAGAGGATAGGGCTCTGGAGCTGTTTCAAAAATTTGTACCTCCTAAATTCCTTGGAGGGCTTGATGCAGTTGTAGGTGAACAGTGGTTAGAGGCAATGATTAACATCTTCATAGCCTTGAACTACACAGAGCAAAGACAGGTGAACTTTGCTGTATTCCAATTCGAAGGACAGGCCCGAGCATGGTGGAATGTTATTAGGGCAAAGTGGGAGAGAGAACAGACTGCATGAACATGGATGAACTTTATAAGGGAATTTAACGAGAAGTACCTCCCACCTTTGGTCCAAGAAAAAAGAGAGGATGAGTTTATTGGATTGCGTTAGGGAACCTAGAGTGTGGCCAAATATGAGACTAAATTTACTAAACTGTCTAAGTTCGCTTCCGAATTAGTGGTTACAGAACGAAGGAGAGTAAGACGGTTCATACAAGGCTTGAATTTGGAAATCCAGGAAGCTTTAGCGGCGGTTCCAATTAATACTTTTACGGAAACTCTCGAGAAAGCGCAGAGAATTGAGGATGCGGAAGCACAAGTAAAAGCTTTTCAAACGCGAAAAATAGGTGCATCTAGTAGCATACCTGAGGAACCAAGAGAAAAGATAACGCCCTCCAAAATGCAAAAAGTGAACCATTTACCTCATCCATCATGGACATTAGGAGCACCAGATGAGGGATCTACAAAAGAAAGTCAAAGAGAACAAGAGGGAATTTCTCGAGAAGGCCAAACAGTGTCATCCCACGTGGCCTGTGGATACTGTGGGAAGGCAAATCACACTGAGGATGATTGTTGATGGAAAGGGCGAAAGTGTTTGATTTGTGGGAGTGGCAATCATCAAATTAGCAATTGCCCAAAGAAACAACCCCGAGAGAATAGTGCCCAACAAGTGAACGGAACCAAATCGAAACAAGTGAATGAAAGAGGGAACCGAACAAAATACTAGTAACGGTATATGCTTTAGACAAGCAAAAAGCGCCGAAGCCGTCTGAGGCAACGGAAGGTATGAATTTCGAGGTCGAAATTCTCTTAAGGGGGAGAGAGTGTGAGGATTTGAAAAATCACTTATATTTTTCTTAAAAATTCCCTTTAATTTGAAATTTATTATTTTACTGTAGCTTTACTACACATTCACTTTCCCAACAGTTACAAATAATCTTAGAAGTAAGGATTTCCCTTTTACTTTCATTGTTACAATAAACTAAGGTTTTTACGTCTTTTCGTAATATGAGAATCGGTACGGAGTGTGTATTAAATTTAGTGATTAAGAGTGAGTTTTAGATGATATTACATGTGTGATCCGTAGTAATAATAATAAGTTAGTGAATTATAAGTGAAAACCCTAGTATGTGCGATTTAGGGAAAAACGGTGTGAACCGACGTGTACCGTTGACTACCGATTGAATACACCATTGACCACCACTTTCTTACCATAAAATATCATTGATATTAGTGCAAAATATTAGCTCCTTAATCAGCTCTTGTTCGCCGAAAATATTGGCTAGAAAAACCAAGGAAAAGAAAAAAAATTTTGAAAGTTAATCTCATGGTAACAAGTGGCGGCCATCCCAAGGTTGTTGACCAACCAATTTCTTTCATATTTATCACAAAAAATGACTTCAAATGCTCCTTATTTCTGCCATTCCAGCCGTGACATTGAGGGAGAAAACAAGAGGAAGAAAACTCTATTTTCATCTTGAGTTTAGCTCATTTGAGTGAAAAATCAAGATATCTAAACCGATTAACTTTTAAATTGGGAGCTTAGGAAGCTTGGGGTGCTAAAGTTGGGAAGGAAAGGTGAAGGATATCTCTTGCAAGCATCTTAGTGAGGTAGTATGGCTGCTCATCCTATTTCTTTCCCTTAATCTTGCTTAAGTTGTGTAGCAACTTAGATTCTTGATTAATGATAGCTATTCTAGTGGTTTTGATAATTATGGTAGTGGATTTGTGAGTTAGGGTTTTGAATTGCCCAATTGTATATCTTGTTGTTTAAATGACATATGGTGTCTATAATCTTGTATAGAAGGTTGAAGTAGTGGTTCAAACTAGAAATGTGAAGATACACCTTAAATTCATTAAATTCCAGATTTGAGTTCTTACTCCGCCCTGTTCTGACCAGTTTCATTCGGCCATGGTGAAATTTTTCATTCGCCCTGTTCTGACCAGTTTCATTCGACCATGTAAAATTTCAACTCAATCCGAGCACTTTAGCATGTAAAATAACAAAAATACCCTTGACTGCCATAAGTAGAGTTTTGCGGACAGTTTTGACGTTTCATCATTCTGGCTTCATTTTTCACCTTGATCCGTATTAAATCAGCAGTTGGCCAAAACATGAAAGTTGTAGTCTTATGTTTTAGCTTTCCAAAGCATCCAAAAATGCGTCAATCAGACTTGTGTAGTCTGAGTTATTGTCATTTGAACCCAGTACTGTTATCCAGCCTGATAGTGTAATTCTGGTTCTGTAACCTATAAATTCGACCTGGATAAACTGTGAACCGGGTTGAGTCATTTTCATGAAAGTTGTAGCCCTCTGTCTTACTTTCGAAACGGTATAAATTGTACCCCAATTCTATAAGCGTAGTTTCGGTTGTGACCGATACGCTACGAGACGTCAAACCTGTCATTTTGTTCTTTACCTTAAACATTATTTCCGGTCACTTTTCTAACTTGGTTTTGTAATGGAATGACTTTTAGCTTATTGAACGGCTATTGTAATGAGATTATTTTTGTGTAATTTTGAGGGCTGATTGAGAAAAATAATGAAGCCATAAATGGCTGAAAAATCGGTAAATACAAAGGGCATGCTGCCCAAATTTGCACTCGAGGGCTAGGTAGATGCACTCTTTTCACTTCCAAAACTATACTTATATTTTTTACTAGTAGTTATTTGGATTTTCTTTGGTTCACCTAAATTTTGGATGGATTAACTGTAATATTTTCTCTTGGTTATTATTAGGGTTCCTTGGTGATTGAGGGTATTATCCGGAAGGAAACTTTGGACGTTATTTTGCTTAAATAGGTGAGTGTTCTTTGTACGTTATGTTTCCAATGACTATGTGGATTGCTGTGATTATGTGACTATTTGTGAATGTTGGATTAAATGTTAAATGTTTTCAATAATTTCTAAAAATGAATTTTACTTGGCGAGTTTGTACTTTATCGCACTCGACCTAAATAAATGTGAAATTTACAATGATTAAATGATTAAATGTTTAAATACTACTTGTACATGAATGAAAGTCTTTTGCCTGAATTGGGCCCTTACCCTTCGTTGCCGGTCGACGCGAGTCTGAAGCGGACTCGGTCGGGCGATTGGTGACCCTGGGTTAATGTTTGGTATACTCGAGTATGACCACAAAATCTGGTGGAGACTGGCCAGTGTCCAGTAGGTGGAAAATGAAATGAATGAATGAATGGCAAGAACAATGGAGGGGTTTCCATTTACAAATGAAATTATTTCTAATGCTGGAGAAATAAGGAAATGGTTGGTGGAATGAATGAACGAAGGGCTCCATGTAAGCATGTATCCTTTTAATCAATGTATACCATTACTTTATATTGTAAATATTTTCTGGATTACTTGTTATTACATGATTAATGTCCTTGTTTAATTATTTGGCTATGTGTATGGAACCTCACTGGGTTTTTGACTCATTCTGTTAGTTTTGTTTTTCTTACAGGGGATGCGAGCGAGGGCGTGAGTCCGGTGTAGACTAGCTTGGTCTAGTTTTTTGACATTGTATTTTTTTTATTGTTCTCGCGCCAGTGCTTGGATAAGGTTGGATGTAGTAAGAACTTAAAACTTTTGTTCTAATTGGAATTGTATTTCTGTTTGAGATGGATATGAATATAAGTATATGTTTCAAGTTTGGAAATTATTTTTCGCTTAGTCTCGAGGTTATATCTTATTTCACTTGATGAAAGCGATCGAGTCTTGGTGAGAGTTGGGCAGGCGGTCTGCCAAACCCTTTGGTTCGCCTCAGGGGAAGGTGGGGCCGTCACAGGTGGTATAAGAGCCATTTCGCGTGGTCTCTGCTCGGAGTGAGCTTGGGGCAAGTGGTGTTTTGGTGCTGATTTCGTGAATAAGTATGAAGTATTAAGTGCTTTTTTGAGCATAAGTTATGAATCATGAATTGGTATAGGTCTTAAATCTCTGTCGTGGTACTTGAATGCAATAGATATGTACGTCAGATAGGCATCTCGATTGTAGATAATTTATTCTTGGAACTGGCCAACTCGAGTGGTGAATTATCTTGGATTCTTGTACCCGAGTAAGGGGGAGTTGAGGGCAATACTAAGGACTTGCGATCTTTATTGCAGGGAACAGGAATGGGCTAATATTTGGTAAGAATAAGTGCCCGGGGTTAACGGACGTCTAGTTCAGATGGTAAGAGAAGTAAGAGATGGGACGGGGAATATTTTAACCGAGTGTGGAACGGTATGTCATGTTTTCTTTTTTTTTGCCTCTGTATTGCTACCGTATGTATTTGGCTTGTGACATGTTAATACTTACGTGTATAGTATTTGCCGTGCTTGATTTTGTTTTTGTTCAACTTAATATGTAGCTTTGTGAATTTGGTGTGTTATATCTTGTTGTTTTAGTCAATTTACGTTGTTACATATTAAATCACCTTTTGAAAAATAAAAGAGAGGGAAAAAAGGTATGGAGGGGAGACGTAGTCGTGGACGTGGAGCTAGTCGAGACCGTGGGGTTAGGCAATCTCAAGAACCAAAAAATGAAAGAGAAACAGTAGCTGAGCAAGATCATGGGCCGAGGGTTGAGGCAGGAGACCAAGTAGGGACGGCGATCCAACAAATGACAAATATCCTAGCGCGATTGGTAGATCAACAAGGTCAAATGCCAGTAAATAAACCCCAGAATCCCGAGATTGGAGAGGATAGGGCTCTGGAGCGGTTTCAAAAAATTGTACCTCCTAAATTCCTTGGAGGGTCTGATTCAGATGTAGTTGAACAGTGGTTAGAGGCAATGATTAACATCTTCGCAGTCTTGAATTACACGGAGCAAAGACAGGCGAACTTTGTTGTATTCCGATTCGAAAGACCGGCCCGAACATGGTGGATTGTTATTAGGGCAAAGTGAGAGAGATAACAGACTGCATGGACATGGGTGAACTTTATAAAGAAATTTAACTAGAAGTACCTCCCACCTTTGGTCCAGGAAAGGAGAGAGGATGAGTTTATTGGATTGCGTCAGGGAACCCAGAGTATGGCCGAATATGAGACTAAATTTACTAAACTGTCTAAGTTCGCTTCCGAATTAGTGGTTACAGAGCGAAGGAGAGTAAGACGGTTCATGTTAATACTTTTCCGGAAGCGCTCGAGAAATCGCAGAGAATTGAGGATGCGAAAGCACAAATAAAGATTTTCAAACTCAAAAAAGAGGTGCATCTAGTAGCATACCTGAGAAACCTAGAGAAAAGATAACGCCCTCCAAAGTGCAAAAAATGAACCATTTACCTCATCCATCATGGACATTAGGAGCACTAGATGAAGGATCTACAAAAGAAAGTCAAAGAGGACAATAGGGGATTTCTCGAGAAGGCCAAACAATGGCATCCCACGTGGCCTGTGGATACTGTGGAAAGGCAAATCACATTGAGAATGATTGCTGGAGGAAAAGGCGAAAGTGTTTGATTTGTGAGAGTGGCAATCATCAAATTAGCAATTGCCCAAAGAAACAACCCCGAGAGAATAGTGCCCAACAAGTGAATGGAATCAAATCGAAACAAGTGAATGAAAGAGGGAACTGAACAAAGTACTAGCAAAGGTATATGTCTTAGACAAGCAACAAGTGCCGGAGTCGTCTGAGGCAACGGAAGGTATGAATTTCGAGGTCGAAATTCTCTTAAGGGGGAGAGAGTGTGAGAACTTGAAAAATCCCTTATATTTTTCTTAAAAATTCCCTTTAATTTGGAATTTATTACTTTACAGTAGCTTTACTACACATTCATTTTTTCAATAGCTACAAATAATCATAGAAGTAAGAATTTCCTTTTTACTTTCATTGTTACAATAAACTAAGGTTTTTACGTCTTTTCTTAAAATGAGAATCGGTACGGAGTGTGTATTAAATTTAGTGATTAAGAGTGAGTTTTAGATGATATTACATGTGTGATTAGTAGTAATAATAATAAATTAGTGAATTATAAGTGAAAACCCTAGTACGTGCGATTTAGGGAAAAACAGTGTGAACCGACGTGTACCGTTGACTACCGATTGAACACACCATTGACCACCACTTTCTTACCATAAAATATCATTGATATTAGTGCAAAATATCAGCTCCTTAATCAGCTCTTGTTGACCGAAAATATTGGCTTGAAAAACCAAGGAAAAGAAAAAAAATTTTGAAAGTTAATCTCATGGTGACAAGTGGCGGCCATCCCAAGATTGTTGACCAACCAATTTCTTTCATATTTATCACAAAAAATCACTTCAATTGCTCCTTATTTCTACCATTCAGCCGTGACATTGAGGGAGAAAACAAGAGGAAGAAAACTCCATTTTCATCTTGAGTTTAGCTCATTTGAGGTAAGAATCAAGAAATCTAAACCGATTAACTTCTAAATTAGGAGTTTAGAAAGCTTGGGGTGCTACAGTTGGGAAGGAAAGGTGAAGGATATCTCTTGCAAGCATCTTAGTGAGGTAGTATGGCTGCTCATCCTATTTCTTTCCCTTAATCTTGCTTAAGTTGTGTAGCAACTTAGATTCTTGATTAATGATAGATATTCTAGTAGTTTTGATAATTGTGGTGGTGGATTTGTGAGTTAGGGTTTTGAATTGCTCAATTGTATATCTTATTGTTTAGATGGCATATGGTGTCTATAATCTTGTATAGGAGGTTGAAGTAGTAGTTCAAGCTAGAGATGTGAAGTTTACACTTTAAATTTGTTAAATTCCAGATTTGAGTTCTTACACTGCCCTGTTCTGACCAGTTTCATTTGGCCATGATATAGGTTGAATTAGTCTTAGCTCAAAATATGAAAGTTGTAGAAAATGATGTTTTATAGCATCTTGTAAAATTTCAACTCAATACGAGCATTTTAACATGTGAAATAACAAAAATACCCTTGACTGCCATATGTTGAGTTTTGCGGACAGTTTTGACATTTCATCATTCTGGCTTCTTTTTTCACCTTGATCCGTATTAAATCAGCAGTTGACCAAAACATGAAAGTTGTAGTCTTATGTTTTAGCTTTCCAACGCATCTGAAAATGCCTCAATCGGACTTGTGTAGCCTGAGTTATTGTCATTTGAACCCAGTGCTGTTATCCAGCCTGATAGTGAAATTCTGGTTCTGTAATCTGTAAATTCGACCTAGATAAACTGTGAATCGGGCTGAGTCGTCTTCATGAAAGTTGTAGCCCTTTGTCTTAGATTCGAAACGGTGTAAATTGTACCCCAATTCTATAAGCGTAGCTTCGGTTGTGACCAATACGCTAAGAGACGTCAAACCTATTATTTTGTTCTTTACCTTAAACCTTATTTCCGGTCACTTTTCTAGTTTGGTTTTGTAATGGAATGACTTTTAGCCTATTGAACGGCTATTGTAATGAGTTTATTTGTGTGTGATTTTGGGGGCTAATTTAGGAAAATAATGAAGCGATAAATGGCTGAAAAATAGGTAAATACAAAGGGCGTGCTGCCTAAATTTGCACTCGAGGGCTAGGTGGATATACTCTTTTCACTTCCAAAACTATACTTATACTTTGTACTAGTAGTTATTCGGATTTTCTTTGATTCACCTAAACTTTAGATTGTTTAACTGTAATATTTTCTCTTGGTTATTATTAGGGCTCCTTGGTGATTGAGAGTTCCTTGGTTATTTCTCTTGGTTACTATTAGGGTTCTTTGTACGTTATGTTTCCAATGACTATGCGGATTGTTGTGACTATGTGACTATTTGTGAATGTTGGATTAAATGTTAAATGTTTTCAATGATTTCTAAAAATAAATTTTGCTAGGCGAGTCTGTACTTTATCGTACTTGACCTAAATGAATGTGAAATTTATAATGATTAAATGATTAAATGTTTAAATACTACTTGTAAATGAATGTAAGTCTTTTTGCTGAATTGGGCCCTTGCCCTTCGTTGCCGGTCGACTCGAGCCAGAAGCGAACTCGGTCAGGCGATTGGTGACCCTGGATTAATATTTGGTATACTCGAGTATGACCACGAAGTCTGGTAGAGACTGGCCAATGTCCAGTAGGGGAAAAAAGAAATGAATGAATGAATGACAACAACAAGGGAGGGGTTTTCACTTACAAATGAAATTATTTCTAATGCTGGAGGAATAAGGAAATTATTGGTGGAATGAATGAACGAAGGGCTCCTTGTGAGCATCTATCCTTTTAATGAATGTATTATCATTACTTTATATTGTAAATATTTTCTGGATTACTTGTTATTACATGATTAATGTCTTTGTTTAATTATTTGGCTATGTGTATGGAATCTCACTGGGCTTTTAGCTCATTTTGTTAGCTTTGTTTTCCTTACAGGGGATGCGAGCGAGGGCGTGAGTCCTGTGTAGATTAGTTTGGTCTAGTTTTTTGACATTGTATTTTTTTTATTGTTCTCGCGCTAGTGCTTGGATAAGGTTGGATGTAGTAAGAACTTAAAGCTTCCGTTCTAATTTGGATTGTATTTCTGTTTGAGATGGATATGAATATAAGTATATGTTTCAAGTTTGAAAATTGTTTTTCGCTTAGTCTCGAGGTTATATCTTATTTCACTTGATGAAAGCGATCGAGTCCTGGCGAGAGTTGGGCAGGCGGTCTGTCAATCCCTTTGGTTTGCCTTAGGGGATGATAGGGCGGTCACAGGTGGTATCAGAGCCATTTCGCGTGGTCTCCGTACGGAGTGAGCTTGGGCCAAGTGGTGTTATGGTCCTGATTTGGTGAATAAGTATGAAGGATTAAGTGCTCTTTTGAGCATAAGTTATGAATCATGAATTGGTATAGGTCTTAATTCTCTCTCATTGTACTTGAAGATAATAGATATGTACGTCAGGTAGGCATCTCGATTGTAGATAATTTACTCTTGGGACTGGCCAATTCGAGTGATAAATTATCTCGGATTCTTGTACCCGAGTAAGCGGGAGTTGAGGGCAATACTAAGGACTTACGATTTTTATTACGGGGAACAGGAATGGGATAATATTTGGTGAGAGTAAGTACCAGGGGTTAACGGACGTCTAGTTCGGATGGTAAGTGAAGTAAGAAATGGGACGGAGAATATTTTAACCGAGTGTGGAACGGTATGTCGTGTTTTCTTTTGTTTTGCCTCTGTATTACAACCGTATGTATTTGGCTTGTGGCATGTTAATACTTACGTGTATAGTATTTGCCGTATTTGATTTTATTTTTGTTCAACTTGATATGTAGCTTTGTGAATTTGGTGTGTTATATCTTGTTGTTTTAGTCAATTTACGTTGTTACATACTAAATCAACTTTTGAAAAAAAAAAGAGAGAGAGAAAAAGGGTATGGAGGGGAGACGTAGTCACGGACGTGGAGCTGGTCGGGATCGTGGGGTTAGGCAAGCTCAAGAACTAAGAAATGAAAAAGAAACAGCAGTTGAGCAAGATCATGGGCCGAGCGTTGAGGCAGGAGACTAAGTAGCGACGGCGATCCAATAAATGACAAATATCCTAGCGGCGTTGTAGATCAACAAGTCAAATGCCAGGAAATCAATCCCGAACCGAATGGAGGATAGGCCGAGAGTTCAAAAAATTTTACCTCGAATTCCTTGGAGGGCTGATCAGATGTATCTGAGCAAGTTTGTGAACAGCGGTTAGAGGCAATGATTAACATCTTCATAGCCTTGAACTACACAGAACAAAGACAGGTGAACTTTGCTGTATTTCAATTCGAAAAATCGGCCCGAGCATGATGGAATGTTATTTGGGCAAAGTGGGAGACAGAACAGACTGCATGGACATGGATGAACTTTATAAGGGAATTTAACGAGAAGTACCTCCCACCTTTGGTCCAAGAAAAAAGAGAGGATGAGTTTATTGGATTGCGTTAGGGAACCTAGAGTGTGGCTGAATATGAGACTAAATTTACTAAATTGTCTAAGTTCGCTTCCGAATTAGTGGTTACAGAACGAAGGAGAGTAAAACGGTTCATACAAGGCTTGAATTTGGAAATCCAGGAAGCTTTAGCGGCGGTTCAAATTAATACTTTTACGGAAGCTCTTGAGAAAGCGCAGAGAATTGAGGATGCGAAAGCACAAGTAAAAGCTTTTCAAACGCGAAAAAGAGGTGCATCTAGTAGCATACCTGAGGAACCTAGAGAAAAGATAACGCCCTCCAAAATGCAAAAAGTGAACCATTTACCTCATCCATCATGGACATTAGGAGCACTAGATGAGGGATCTACAAAAGAAAGTCAAAGAGGACAAGAGGGAATTTCTCTAGAAGGCCAAACAGTGGCATCCCACGTGGCCTGTGGATACTGTGGGAAGGCAAATCACACTGAGGATGATTGCTGGAGGAAAGGGCGAAAGTGTTTGATTTGTGGGAGTGGCAATCATCAAATTAGCAATTGCCCAAAGAAACAACCCCGAGAGAATAGTGCCCAACAAGTGAACAGAACCAAATCGAAACAAGTGAAGGAAAGAGGGAACCGAACAAAGTACTAGTAAAGGTATATATTTTAGACAAGCAACAAGTGTCGGAGCCGTCTGAGGCAACGGAAGGTATGAATTTCGAGGTCGAAATTCTCTTAAATGGGAGAGAATGTGAGAATTTGAAAAATCCCTTATATTTTTCTTAAAAATTCCCTTTAATTTGAAATTTATAATTTTACAGTAATACTACACATTCACTTCCACAGTCAAATAATCTTAGAAGTAAGGATTTCCCTTTTACTTTCATTGTTACAATAAACTAAGGTTTTTACGTCTTTTCGTAATATGAGAATCGGTACGGAGTGTGTATTAAATTTAGAAATTAAGAGTGAGTTTTAGATGATATTACATGTGTGATCAGTAGTAATAATAATAAGTTAGTGAATTATAAGTGAAAACCCTAGTATGTGCGATTTAGGGAAAAACGGTGTGAACCGACGTGTACCGTTGACTACCGATTGAATACACCATTGACCACCACTTTCTTACCATAAAATATCATTGATATTAGTGCAAAATATCAGCTCCTTAATCAGCTCTTGTTGGCCGAAAATATTGGCTAGAAAAACCAAGGAAAAGAAAAAAAATTTTGAAAGTTAATCTCATGGTGACAAGTGGCGGCCATCCCAAGGTTGTTGACCAACCAATTTCTTTCATATTTATCACAAAAAATCACTTCAATTGCTCCTTATTTCTGCCATTCCAGCCGTGACATTGAGGAGAAAACAAGAGGAAGAAAACTCTATTTTCATCTTGAGTTTAGCTCATTTGAGTGAAGAATCAAGAAATCTAAACCGATTAACTTCTAAATTGGGAGTTTAGGAAGCTTGGGGTGGTAAAGTTGGGAAGGAAAGGTGAAGGATATCTCTTGCAAGCATCTTAGTGAGGTAGTATGGCTGCTCATCCTATTTCTTTCCCTTAATCTTGCTTAAGTTGTGTAGCAACTTAGATTCTTGATTAATGATAGCTATTCTAGTAGTTTTGATAATTATGGTAGTGGATTTGTGAGTTAGGGTTTTGAAATGCTCAATTGTATATCTTGTTGTTTAGATGACATATGGTGTGTATAATCTTGTATAGAAGGTTGAAGTAGTGGTTCAAACTAGAAATATGAAGATACACCTTAAATTCATTAAATTCCAGATTTGAGTTCTTACACCGCCCTGTTCTGATCAGTTTCACTCGACCATGTAAAATTTCAACTCAATCCGAGCACTTTAGCATGTAAAATAACAAAAATACCATTGACTGCCATAAGTAGAGTTTTGCGGACAGTTTTGACGTTTCATCATTCTGGCTTCATTTTTCACCTTGATCCGTATTAAATCAGCAGTTGGCCAAAACATGAAAGTTGTAGTCTTATGTTTTAGCTTTCCAAAGCATCCGAAAATGCCTCAATCGGACTTGTGTAGTCTGAGTTATTGTCATTTGAACCAAGTACTGTTATCCAGCCTGATAGTGTAATTCTAGTTCTGTAACCTGTAAATTCGACCTGGATAAACTGTGAACCGGGTTGAGTCATTTTCATGAAAGTTGTAGCCCTCTGTCTTACTTTCGAAATGGTATAAATTGTACCCCAATTCTATAAGCGCAGTTTCGGTTGTGACCGATACGCTACGAGACGTCAAACCTGTCATTTTATTCTTTACCTTAAACCTTATTTCCGGTCACTTTTCTAACTTGGTTTTGTAATGGAATGACTTTTAGCCTATTGAACGGCTATTGTAATGAGATTATTTGTGTGTGATTTTGGGGGCTGATTGAGAAAAATAATGAAGCCATAAATGGCTGAAAAATCGGTAAATACAAAGGGCATACTGCCCAAATTTGTACTCGAGGGCTAGGTAGATGTACTCTTTTCACTTCCAAAACTATACTTATACATTGTACTAGTAGTTATTCAGATTTTCTTTAGTTCACCTAAACTTTGGATGGTTTAATTGTAATATTTTCTCTTGATTATTTTTAGGGTTCCTTGGTGATTGAGGGTATTATCCGGAAGGAAACTTTGGACGTTATTTTGCTTAAATAGGTGAGTGTTCTTTGTACGTTATGTTTCCAATGACTATGTGGATTGTTGTGACTATGTGATTATTTGTGAATGTTGGATTAAATGTTAAATGTTTTCAATAATTTCTAAAAACGAATTTTGTTAGGCGAGTCTGTACTTTATCGCACTCGACCTAAATGAATGTGAAATTTACAATGATTAAATGATTAAATATTTAAATACAACTTGTACATGAATGTAAGTCTTTTGGCTGAATTGGGCCCTTGCCCTTCGTTGCCGGTCGACGCGAGCCTGAAGCGGACTCGGTCGGGCGATTGGTGACCCTGGGTTAATATTTGGTATACTCGAGTATGACCACGAAATCTGGTGGAGACTGGCCAGTGTCCAATAGGTGGAAAATGAAATGAATGAATGAATGGCAAGAACAATGGAGGGTTTCCATTTACAAATGAAATTATTTCTAATGCTGGAGAAATAAGGAAATGGTTGGTGGAATGAATGAACGAAGGGCTCCATGTAAGCATGTATCCTTTTAATCAATGTATTACCATTACTTTATATTGTAAATATTTTCTGGATTACTTGTTATTACATGATTAATGTCCTTGTTTAATTATTTGGCTATGTGTATGGAACCTCACTGGGTTTTTGACTCATTCTGTTAGTTTTGTTTTTCTTACAGGGGATACGAGCGAGGGCGTGAGTTCGGTGTAGACTAGCTTGGTCTAGTTTTTTGACATTGTATTTTGTTTATTGTTCTCGCGCTAGTGCTTGGATAAGGTTGGATGCAGTAAGAACTTAAAACTTTTGTTCTAATTGGGATTGTATTTCTGTTTGAGATGGATATGAATATAAGTATATGTTTCAAGTTTGGAAATTGTTTTTCGCTTAGTCTTGAGGTCATATCTTATTTCACTTGATGAAAGCGATCGAGTCTTGGTGAGAGTTGGGCAGGCGGTCTGCCAAACCCTTTGGTTCGCCTCAGGGGAAGGTGGGGCCGTCACAGGTGGTATAAGAGCCATTTCACGTGGTCTCTGGTCGGAGTGAGCTTGGGGCAAGTGGTGTTTTGGTGCTGATTTCGTGAATAAGTATGAAGTATTAAGTGCTCTTTTGAGCATAAGTTATGAATCATGAATTGGTATAGGTCTTAAATCTCTGTCGTGGTACTTGAATACAATAGATATGTACGTCAGATAGGCATCTCGATTGTAGATAATTTATTCTTGGAACTGGCCAACTCGAGTGGTGAATTATCTCGGATTCTTGTACCCGAGTAAGGGGGAGTTGAGGGCAATACTAAGGACTTGCGATCTTTATTGCAGGGAACAGGAATGGGCTAATATTTGGTAAGAGTAAGTGCCTGGGGTTAACGGACGTCTAGTTCAGATGGTAAGAGAAGTAAGAGATGGGACGGGGAATATTTTTGTAAGTCCCAAAGACAACCAAGAGGGGGGGTGAATTGGGTTATTCAAGATTTTAATCAGATTTAGGCAATTTTTGCTAAATGAAAATTTACCTTCTTTTCTAGTAATGATCAACCAAGTAGATTAGAAGACAAGAGCAATATTGATCAGAAACACAAGTATAGACAAGCAATGAGAATTTTATTAAACAGAAAAGTAAATTGGGGAATCAAACCAAGTGTCTACCAAGCTATCCTCAAACTTGAAGACCACACACTAGGAAGAGCAACTTCTCTTTGATGGAAGACGATCAACTAGATGTACAATAGAGGGAGCACTTCCTCCTTGCCCTAAGCCTCACTTAGTCAAGCTAAGAAGTTTTACAATCACTCAGAAAATCCTCAACAAAGCTACACTAAAGATCCTTTCAATCACAAAAGAAATGCTCACCAGAAATTCACACCACTTTAAAACAAATCTTGCTTTGGAGACTATTTTCTAGCTAAAATATCTCTTGAGAACTTGTAAACAAAGTGTGCAAAAGTTCTTCCTTCGTTCAGAACAGTTTGTTTTTAAAGGGGAACAGAAATGAGCTTCATTAAAGCTTCCAACGGATAGAAGGCAGATGAAGGGTCAGCTAGCCGTTGAGGCTTTCGGACGTCCGACGATCAAATCATCGTCCGAACCACTCGTCCGAAAATAGCCAAGTTGAAGTTCGGACGTCCGATGGAATTTTATCGTCCGAGCTTCTGTGTCCGAACGTCGTCCAGAGAGTTCTCAAATCTCCGAGGAATTTTTAGGACGTCCGATGATATTGATGTTCGTTCGAAGCATGCGTCCGATCCTTTAGGACGTCCGATGCCTCCTTGCGAGCGTCCGACAGTGTCTTGGCAGAGAGTCATCAAAGCTTTGTGGAATTTTTAGGACGTCCGACACGATCGATGTGCGTCCGACAGAAACTCCTTCCAGATGTTCTTCATCCCTTCGGACGTCCGACAGATTCCTTTCGGCCGTCCGACATGAGTGTCCTGTTTTTGCTTCTTCTTTTGGTTGATTTGCATTTCATGACATTTTAGTACCTGATTCTTTGATAGGCAAAAACACTTATATTTGAAGAAGGTTAGATAGATATTTCAAAGAACTTTTGTGATCATCAAAACCAAGAATAACATTCTCCCCCTTTTTGATGATGACAAAACAAAAGTTTGAAATGAGATTTGATAATTGCAGTAAAAACTCCCCCTTTCTCAATAGACAAGAACTCCCCCTTACTTGATGAATCATAAAAAGATTTGAAAAGCTCCCCCTCACTTGGCTGCCCAACCGAATTAAACAATTTTCCAAAAATATGACAATTAAGCATATCAGCCAATCAATCCATCACAATCATCAACTGAATTTAAACAATCAATCCAACATATCCAACATCACCAATCATCAATCATCAATCAACACCAATCATCAATTATCAATCATCAATCAACACCAATCCTCTCCCCCTTTTTGTCATCACAAAAGGGTAACCAATCACATCAACACATCCACAAACATATTTATCCATGAAAACCAAATTCATTGCATTCACACAATCAGAATAGACAAACAAGCATCCATTAAAATACTTAGACATCCATCAAAACAGTACTTAAACAACCATCAAAACATACCAAAAGAAACTTAAAATATCCATTACATTACATATTCATTGTTGAATACCACAAACACATAAACAAGACATAATGCAAATGTCCTAAGTGATGAACTATGTGGATCCAGGTGTCCTCCGAGAGAGCTGATATTGGTCGAGATCCTCCTCTTCAGTTTCTTCATCATCTTCAGCCGCCTCTTCAACTGGTGCCTTGCCTTTATCTGATGTAGAAGTGCCATGAGGAGTCACAGGGGTTGATGAACCAGGGTCTGGAATTGATGAACTCGGATCAGTGGGGTGTGACTCTTTGTCATGGGAAACTTCCTCAACCACAGGGGGGGGAAACAGGAGGTTCTTTTTGTCTAGGAAGGCAGTTTGTTGCTCAGAGGACATGGTGAGCATTAGGCCATGTTCTAGAAGAAGAACATGCTGTTTGAGTTCATGAAGAAGCTCAATCACTCCATCATTGGAGGAGGAAGATGCCTTAGTGGCAGATTTCCTAGGATGAATGGGAGTGAGTGGAATAGATGAAGGATCATGTGCAGTCTTAGACCTCAGTTCACTAGATGATGCCCCCTTATAAGCCCACAGATTATCTTTAAAAACAAGATTTTTCCTTTCAAAATATCCTTTGGTAAAGGCATAAGAGGATGCTTCTTTGGGACAAACACCTAGAATAGGGACTTTGTAAAACTCAAAAATCTTTTGAAGAAACTTTCCATAAGATAATTTTCTGCGAGAATCAGTGGCATAGCGAAGTAAAAACTTGCACATGACAAAACCAAAATCAATACGAATTTTTTCTTGAAAACAATAAAAGAGGTACAACTCCATTTTGTTTGCATCAGTTCTATGGCCATCAGTAGGCACAAGCAGGTTTGAAATGATAGAAAAAGCAATTAAATTCACAGGGGCAAGATCATTCAGTTTGGCATCAGCAGGGGAGGAAAAACTTCTTTTAAAATAGGTCATCATTTTAGCCCCATCAAAATGATTATCAGCATTAGGGTGCTCTTCATAGGAAAAGAAATTTGCAATTTTATCCTTGCACCCACGTTCAATGGTAGTATTTAAAATAGCATTCACAATCTCAGGATCAAACAATAAATCTACCCCATTTACCCTGGACATAATTTCAGTGTGATCAGTGCCTTTCCTAAGATTAGCAAAAAATTGATGCAGCATTTCAGGATAGTAAACATTTGGCATAGAAATGATATGCGACCATTTCTGAAAGGCAAACAACTTCAGAATGGGTTCTAAACCTATGAGACGAAATTCAGAAGGGTTTACAGTGCGTTGAGGGATGACACCTTTCTGGGATATCAAGGAGTGTTTGTCTCTTGCTGTATCATCAAAGAATGTAGGAGGAGGGGCTGATTTTGGAGGCGGTTGAGAAGATGTCCCCTGTCCAGATTCAGGCTGAGAGGAGGGTTGTGGTGTAGGCCGTGACATTTGACCCTTGATAGCTCCTCTTTTGAAGCGTTTGGATGTCCGTTTGACAGTGGGAAGACTCTCATCCTCATCCCTGAGTGGATGCTTGCGTCCGGCAGTAACTTTTCCTCCCCTTAGATTCACCATTGTGCGAAATGTATGGAATGAAAGATGCAAATGATGCACACAGCAGTAGGCAAGTGAATCGCGCAGAAATTTTGGGACACAGAGTCCTTGAACAAGATTTGACAGAGCGGTTGTGAGAAAGTAGGGTTTTGAGGGAAATTTGGGAATTTACGAAATGTTTTGCGATTCGATGAAATAATCAGGAGAAATGAGTCGCAATCAATCAGGAAAAGTTTTGTTTGAGTCAATTTTGGAATGAGAGCTTCAGAATGGTATGAATTTGAGAGTGAGAAATGAGAGGGTTTTCGTCCGAGAGGAAATAGAAGAGAAGAGTTTGAAGCAAATGAGGGAGAAAGTTAATTTAAAAAGTGAGCCGTTGCACTGTCGGACGGCCGAACGACGTTATGCGTCCGACAGATGCGTCCGAACAGGCGCAATTCTGGAAAATGGCTGAAGAACATCATCGGACGTCCGTTCATATTCTTTCAGACGTCCGAAGACTTTGAGAAATTTTAGGATGATTTTTCGATTATTCCTAATTTTGATCTTAGATGAATGAACTGATCTAATGGCAGAGCTTTGGTAAAGATATCAGCAAATTGATCTTTAGAACAAACATAATTTACACATATTTCACCTTTTTGAACAAGATCACGAATAAAGTGATGCTTTATATCTATGTGCTTTGTCCTAGAATGATGAATAGGATTTTTGGTCAAATTTATAGCACTAGTATTATCACAGAATACAGGCATGCATTCATACAACAATCCAAAATCATTCAAAGTGTGCTTCATCCATAAAAGTTGAGCACAACATGCACTAGCGGCAATATATTCCGCTTCGGTTGTAGACAAAGATATAGCATTTTACTTTTTGCTAAACCAAGAGATTAAACAATTTCCAAGAAAATGACAAGTTCCACTAGTACTCTTTCTATCCACACGACAACCTCCAAAATCAGCATCCGAATAACCATATAGTGCAAACTCATTAGATCTAGCATACCAAAGACCATAGTCTAATGTACCTTTCAAATACCTAAAAATCCTTTTTACAGCATTCAAATGTGATTCTTTTGGACAAGATTGAAATCTAGCACACAAGCAAACAGCAAACATAATATCAGGTCTACTTGCGGTTAAATAGAGTAGACTTCCGATCATACCTCTATAATGCTTTTCATCCACATGATTACCTTCTTCATCTTTGTCAAGCTTTGTAGAAGTGCACATTGGAGTTCCAACTTGCTTTGAGTCCTCCATGCCAAACCTTTTCAGCAACTCCTTGGTATATTTTGCTTGATTTATAAAAATTCCCTCAAGAGCTTGATGTATTTGAAGTCCAAGGAAGAAATTTAATTCTCCCATCATACTCATTTCAAATTCACTTTGCATAGTGGTGGAAAAATCCTTGCATAGATACTCATTAGTAGCACCAAAAATAATATCATCAACATATATTTGCACAATAAGAAGGTCATTCAACACTTGCTTAGTGAAAAGTGTGGTGTCCACAACACCCCTTTTGAAACCATTTTCGATCAAAAAACCACTTAGTCTTTCATACCAAGCTCTTGGAGCCTGTTTTAGACCATATAAAGCTTTAGATAGTTTAAACACATGACTTGGAAATTTTGTATTTTCAAAACCGGGGGGTTGATCCACATATATTTCTTGATCAATAAAACCATTTAAAAAAGCACTTTTAACATCCATTTGAAACAATTTGAAGCCTTTAAAGCATGCAAACGCAAGAAGCATTCTAATAGATTCTAATCTTGCTACGGGAGCAAATGTTTCATCAAAATCAATTCCTTCTTCTTGTGCATATCCTTTAGCAACTAGTCTGGCTTTATTTCTTACAACAACACCTTTATCATCTAACTTATTTCTAAAAATCCACTTTGTGCCAATGATAGGTTGATTTTGAGGTCTATCAACAAGTGTCCAAACTTCATTCCTCTCAAATTGATTAAGTTCCTCTTGCATTGCCAAAATCCAGTTTTCATCCTTTAAAGCATCATTGACATTTTTGGGTTCAAAAAGAGACACTAAAGCAAAATTGTCAATCAATTTTCTAGATGAGGATCGAGTGTTTACCTTCTCGGATGGATCACCAATTATAAGCTCTTTTGGATGATTTTGGCTGAATTTCCAAGCCTTGGGAAGATCTTTGAGTGGATCATCATTTTTGTCTTCATCTTCCTCTTCTTGATCATTATGAACTTCATTTTCCATTTCAGTTGCTGCTGGTTTAGAACTTCCTTCATTTCCAATTGACAGCTTTTCCATTCCTGCTCGAACACCTACATCATCATCCTCACACGGACTTTTGGAATTATCATCATTGGTTTCATCAAATGTTATATGTATAGTTTCTTCAATCACAAGAGTCCTTCTATTAAAAACTCTATATCCTCTTTTATTCTCACAATACCCCAAAAATATTCCTTCATCAGATTTTTTATCAAACTTACCAAGATGTTCCTTTAGATTCAAAATAAAACATTTACAACCAAATACTTTGAAATAACCAACTGTAGGTTTCTTATCAAAAATCAGCTCATAAGGAGTTTTCTTTAAAATAGGTCTCAAGAGAATTCTATTTATCACATAACATGCAGTGTTTACCGCTTCAGCCCAAAGATATTTAGGCAACCTACATTCATTTAACATAGTTCTAGCAGCCTCTTGGAGAGTCCTGTTTTTCCTTTCTACAACACCATTTTGCTGTGGAGTTCTTGCAATAGAAAACTCATGAGTTATGCCATTATGATCACAAAATTCTGGAAAATCACAATACTTGAATTCTGTTCCATTATCACTTCTAATTCTAACAATTTTTAATCCAAGCAGATTTTGCACTTTAGCAAACAATGAAGTGAAATTCTTGAATGCATCATCCTTATGAGCAAGAAATATTACCCAAGTGTATCTAGAATAATCATCTACAATCACAAAACAGTATTTCTTACCACCCAAGCTAGAGATTTGAGTAGGGCCAAATAAGTCAAGATGCAAGAGTTCTAAAGGTTTGGAAGTAGATACACACTTCTTTGGTTTAAACGAAACTTTTGTTTGCTTTCCAAATTGACATGCATCACATATGTCGCGCCCCACTTTTTGAATGAATGTGTTTGTGATGGGTGTGGTGTGTGTAGTGTGGTGTGAACGTGTGCAAAATGAAAATAAAGGCCATGGGACTTGATAAAGCGACGGTTTGGCCATATAAAGTTCAAAAAGGGTTTTTTGGAAAATGGAGTCGCCACTTGGTATAGAGTTAGGGTGTACCAAGTCACCCAAAAATGATTTTTGTTTTTGAATGAAAAAAGTAAATAAACCCTTTTAGAGAACTTTTGGGTCTACGTAACCAAAAGAGGGATCGGGGGTCACATTTGACGAAGGGGAAGGCAAGGATAAAAATCCAAGGCACCCCTTCGACCTAGCCAAGGCTAGTTGCGTGACTTAAACCAATTTTCCTAATTTTTCTACCCAAGGTATGTATCGCGTGTTGGATATGTCTATATGAATGCAAAAACCTAGACCTAGGGGGACATGGGGGAAATTTCTCTTCAAAGGTTGAGTGGTGCCAATCACATTAATTGTGAAGCCCAATAATGATCCTTTTGGAGAGGTCACACCTAAACCTAAATGACGTGAAAAATGAGTGGATGAATGCATGCCATGAAAAATGTGCGTTTGTGTGAAAAAGTAATAAAAACAATAGTGTGAGGGGAAGTGTGCAAAGAAAATGTCCTTGAATGTATAAAATATACTCCAAGTGCTAGTGGGCAAAATGCATGTATGCAATTTAGAGAAAAGTGTGAAAGTGTCGGTGTGCAAATGAAGATGAAAGTACTCGTGTGCGAGTGAGGATAAAAGTGTTCGTGTGCAAGTGAAGATAAAAAAGTGCATGTGTGACAAAAGTGAAAGTGCAATGATAGAGTGGATTGAGAATGCATGAGCCTAGGGAATTCATGCATATTGGGTACGGGGAGACCTAAATCGTGACTCAATTTGCCCTTTGATAGAGGGGATACAAGCGTGCTAAGGCTTTAGAAAAAGCCACACTCGTCTATATCCCATATTTAAGGGGACTCTCCAAGCAAATGAACCCTATAACTAGTATGAGATGCAAAAGTCCTAAAATGAGGGGAAAAGGGGTTCGAGGAACATGCCAAATGATAAAACTAAGAAAAATGCATGACATGTAGTGAACATGCAAATATGCACTATCGAAAGGGAAATCCTAAGGGTCTAGCGTTGGACTAGCCCATCTATGAATTCCGACTAGCATTAGACTAGCGGAAACGTACATTCATCCCTCACACTCATTCATGGCTATGAAAGCAAGTAGACATGCCAAAACACTCGTAAACACGTAGCACATAACATTTAGCATGCTCGACTAGATGCAAGGCCCTAACAAAGCAAATTAACATGTAACAACTAAGCAGGCAAGACACATAAGGCAATTAAAGCCCTAACTATTACATTTGCTAGCTAGGCACACGTCTTCGATAGGTCTTCATCGAATGCTCCTCCAAGCCCTATCTATTACAAGCCAAGAGGTGTACACATACCCCATAATGAATAACTTAGACAAAGGGGGAAAGGGAAAATGGACAAGAAAGCTCGCCAAGCCCTATCTATTACAAGCCAAGAGGTGTACACATACCCCATAAAAACTTAAATAAAAGTAAAGTAAATGAAATAAACGCAAGGAATTAAAGGGAAGCAAGTAAAGCGAAGTAGACATGCATATTCACATAACACGTAGGAGCACGTAGGAAAAAATGAAGTGCAAATGAGGGATAGAGTGTACCTCCCTTGAATTGACGCCCTAATGAGGTGAAGTTACTAATTTACCCTCCAAAATAATAAAAAGGTCAAGGTACCAATTTATTTGGGAAAATTAAAGAAAATAGGCAAACACAAGCTCACTTGGTCATAAAGCCCCTAAAGTCATGAATTAAGTGCAATTGAAACAAAGCATGGTAGACAATTGAAACAAACAAGCAATGAAGTTGCACAAATTAAAATTATCAAGGACCAATTTGATGAAATTCTTTAATTGATTGGGTCCTAGTGGAACAAGAAGAGACTTGAGGGGTTGGAATGTAATTTGCAAAAGTCATTTTCATGCAAAAATCATGCAAGTTACGTGAGAGTTTGTTTCTGCAACTAACATCTCGGCTGATGGCTTTCTACAACAAAATGCAGCTGCTATTCTCATTTTCTTTACATGCGGACCTTAATCTTTAGACACCATTTTCATCGAAAAAACTTCTAACCAAAACATCAAACCTGAAGCTACACCAGGTCAGCAGCAACGTTGAGCATTCAACAGACAAACAATCATACAAAATGCAAATTCTCTTCAAAAGCTGTTTTCTTTTCAATTCATCATCTTAAGCAATCCACATTTCAGCATTTTAAGCAATTAATACACAATCACTGGACATTCATATCATTTTCCATCATGGGATCATGCAAAGCACCGAAATAACATTCTGCAATTTTTCCAGCCATGGCTTTTCTTTCCATTTCATCATGCAAACCAGATTTTGACTCAAATATATAGCTTTGATCAGATATTTTTAACCCAGCATCACAACTTTAAGCCAAGTAACAGACTACATAATGATCACAATCCAAATGACCAGAAAACATGGAAATATATCATACCAGAATTCTGAAAAATAAGTGCAGAAATGGTTTCGGTAGCCTGCTTGTCTGCTTTTCAGCAAGGTGTTCGATCATGATTCAGGTATTTTAGACCCTAAGCATGCAAACTCAAACACTACTTCCAATTTCTTCCTTTTCAGAACAAGATTAACCAGCACTTTAGATGACAAAGCTCACTTGACGAGCTGTTGCGAAGAAAAACAGCAGAGGTATAGAAAACGAATGCAGCAGCTTTTGGTTTCTTGTACAACTCTAACATATCAAAGAAATGGTTTATGCAGTTCCCAATTTGTCCAAGGCCTGAAATGGAAGAATAGGAGGCAAAGGAGAGGGGAGGCATCGAACAGACACTCGCGGACACAAAGTGCAGAAAAGCAATGTGAACTGGATGCTCAAATATGCAAAATTCAGAACCAGAAATTCCAACCCATTTCCAAACCAACCGAAACCATGTTGCCCAAGCCTTCCTTGCTAAAACCCATCATCAATATCTTAAGAACATAAAAGAAACAGCAACCAAGGGAGCATTATGAGTCCCAAACACAACAAAAATCATAAAACCGAAAGCTTTTGCAGTTTCTCTGGTTTTGTTCATACAAACACGTGAAAAATTAGAGCTCATGGATTCATCATACAACCTTATAAAATCACTAAACCCATCCTATAGGCTCTTACTGTGCTCTATCTTAGCTACCAAACAATCATGGCCAAGTCATGAGACCAGCAAAAACTCAAAACAGCAGCAAATCATTCAAAAGATTCACCTCCGTGGCCTATCTTCTCATAAAAACATATTAAAACTCACCAAAAACAAACATTTTGTACCTGAGAATGCTAGCACAGTTGAGTGGCCTTGAAATCTGCCCAGCAGTGCGTACGGGCTCCCAAAACCGCGATTGAGAGCTGCTGCTACAAAGGTTGCTGCCTCGTCGAGCCGTCCTCTTGCTCTCGCTCTTAGCTTCGCAGACTTTCTCAAAACTTTCCCAGACTCCCTTTGTCCGAAGACCTTTTCTTTTTTAGCTCCTTACTGCCCAGGCACCCTCTCGATTCTATTCTCAGCCCTTGCTAGTTTTCTCAACCTCTGCCGCAACTCCCCGTTTCCCTTTTCTTCCGTCAAGCCCCTCTGTCTCTTCCCCTTAGCTTTTCCCCCAGCCCTTTTTCTCTGTTTTGCTCTCCCTCTCTTGTAGGTTTACAGCCGTCCCCCGATGCTCAGCTCCCTTTCTTTTTGTTTTCAGCCGTTAATCTCACCCCTCTCGCTCTATCTCCTCCCCACTCTTTTCAGATTTTCCCGTCACTTTTTTGGTTCCTCTCTATCCCTCAGCCGTTACTCCTAGCCTTTCTCTATCTCCCCAAAACCCTTCTGTTTTTCCCCCCGTTGGTTCTCCCCTTTGCGGCTGCCTCCTTTCTTGCTATTTATACCAGGAACCCCCCTCCTAAAACCCTTAGCACTCTTCTATATTTACAGCCCAAGGGGCTGCCCGAAGTCCTCCCTTGCAAGCTGCAAAAACGCAGCTTGCAAGTCGCGTTTCTCTTCTTTTTTTTTTTTTTTTTTTTTTTTTTTTTTTTTTAACTTTCAACTTAATAAATACAGAAATGATAAAATATAAATAATAATAATAATAACAAATTGCCAAAAACCAGGTAATAATAATAATAATAATAATGAAAATAATTTAAAAACTAAACAACTAAAAACAACAAAAATGGCCATTTTCCATCTTTTTTGTTCCATTTTTCATTTTTCATATTTTTCATTTTTTCCTCTTTTTTCAAAATAACTTAATAAAAATAACTAAAGTGCAAAAAGGTTGAATGTAAAGAAATAAACATATTTTTGTGAACAAATTTTTCTTTTTTCTTTCTTTTCCATTGTTTTTTCCAAGAAAACTAAAAACCTATTTTTTGAATGTTTTTGCTTTTTCTCTCTAGCAACTCCATGCTAATCTTAAAATTTAAAAACTAAGACTAAAAGTAAATAAAACTAAAAAAACAAACAAGAATAAATGACAAATGAAATAGATCAACTAAAAGGGCCAAAAATGAACTAAAATAAAATAACCACTAAAAATGAGAAACAAACAATAACGAACTAGAATGCAAACAATCTAAAACAACCAAAATCATGCAATAGATGCCACATACAAATTATTCAAAATTTGGTGTCTACAGTTTGCCCCTCTTTGTCTGAGTTTTGGAAAAACTTGAGACAAAGAAGTAGACACCAAATACCTACCTGCTTTATTTGGTGGCGAACATCACGAACGGTGGACGTTTTAGAAATGGGGATCGACCCCTTTTTGACAGAACTTAACATGGAATTGACTTGGACAGGAAATCTAAAGCGGGACTGACCCGAACAAAATTTAAAGACGGGACTGGCCCGAACAAAGAAATTAAAATGGGACTGACCCGAATAGGAATTTAAACGGGACTGACCCGAACAGAAATTTAAAATTGGGATAGACCCACGGGATAGACCCGGACAGAAATTTAAAATTGGGACAGACCCACGTTCCAGTAGCGATGTAAGTGAAATGCTCGCTGGCGGGACTCACCTCATGCTCCAGTGGCTGTAAAAATGAAATGCACGCTAGTGGGACTAACCCATGTTTAGCGGCAACGGAATATGAAATGCACGTTAGTGGGACTGACCCATGTTTAACGGCAATGAGAATGAAACGCGCGCTAGTGGGACTGACCCATGTTTAGCGGCGAAGAAAACAAAATGCACATTAGTGGGACTGACCCATGTTTAACGGCAATGAGAATGAAACGCGCGCTAGTGGGACTGACCCATGTTTAGCGGCGAAGAAAACAAAATGCACACTAGTGGGACTAACCCATGTTTAGTGGCAATGGAACATAAAATGCACGTTAGTGGGACTGACCCATGTTTAACGGCAATGAGAATGAAACGCGCGCTAGTGGGACTGACCCATGTTTAGCGGCAAAGAAAACAAAATGCACACTAGTGGGACTAACCCATGTTTAGTGGCAAAATACAAGAAATGCACGTTAGTGGGACTGACCCATGTTTAACGGCAATGAGAAAGAAACGCGCGCTAGTGGGACTGACCCATGTTTAGCGGCAAAGAAAACAAAATGCACACTAGTGGGACTAACCCATGTTTAGTGGCAATGGAACATAAAATGCACGTTAGTGGGACTGACCCATGTTTAACGGCAATGAGAATGAAACGCGCGCTAGTGGGACTGACCCATGTTTAGCGGCAAAGAAAACAAAATGCACACTAGTGGGACTAACCCATGTTTAGTGGCAATGGAACATAAAATGCACGTTAGTGGGACTGACCCATGTTTAACGGCAATGAGAATGAAACGCGCGCTAGTGGGACTGACCCATGTTTAGCGGCAAAGAAAACAAAATGCACACTAGTGGGACTAACCCATGTTTAGTGGCAATGGAACATAAAATGCACGTTAGTGGGACTGACCCATGTTTAACGGCGAAGAAAACAAAATGCACACTAGTGGGAAACCCATGAATGGAACATAAAATGCACGTTAGTGGGACTGACCCATGTTTAACGGCAATGAGAATGAAACGCGCGCTAGTGGGACTGACCCATGTTTAGCGGCAAAGAAAACAAAATGCACACTAGTGGGACTAACCCATGTTTAGTGGCAATGGAACATAAAATGCACGTTAGTGGGACTGACCCATGTTTAACGGCAATGAGAATGAAACGCGCGCTAGTGGGACTGACCCATGTTTAGCGGCAAAGAAAACAAAATGCACACTAGTGGGACTAACCCATGTTTAGTGGCAAAGTACGAGAAATGTAAGACGGGATACTCCGTATACTCACCTAAAAACCAACCAAATTTTTGCCCCAGTAGGAATTAGGTTTTGCCTTTGAACCAATAGTTGATTCTGCTTTGCCATGTTGTTGCACCATTTGATCAAACTGGCTTGCGACGTATTTCAGTACACCTTTACTCATTTGGAGAACACCTTTTGATACCGACTTCAGTGCGAGGTGTAATTGCTTTTATCCATGCATGGAACTTTTCTGCAAAAGAGAAAATACAAAGAAATTGTCCTCATCATTTGATCCGTTCGCCTTTGAGGATCGTGTAAACATGAGTTTTTCTCCTTTTCCTTCCATTTTCGCCAATTTTGGCTGCGGCATCTGATTGAGTTAGATTTCTCATTCCAAAACTTTTCCGAATTCTCAAACTGACCAGGCATGTGTTTTGCCATACTGTGAAGGCTGCGTGGCTGGCTTTGCTGAATCTCAACCGTTTCCAAAGGACGACTGAATCCAAGCATTCCTTTGAAATAAACTCCGGGGATTGTTATTTACCAAAATTCAAGAAGTTAAAATAAAATGAGGTATGCAATAAAAATTCACATGCTATGAAGGGATGAATATGCACGAGAATGCAAAACATAACCATCTGTGCCTACATAATGCCATAAATGCAGGCGCTTTGGAAGAAATGAGTTTCCTAAAAATGTACTTACGAAAGAATATTTAATTTACAAAATGACACAATTTTCGGCCCACAGACGTCACGTTTAATCCCCTGGATATCTTTGTTCTGGAATTCAACACTGGCAGAAGTATTCCAAATGAAGGGAGATCCAAACGAACCAAGTCACCAGCTATTCCTCTTCGTGCTTACAAAACTCACCTTGGCGCCCTTTTGGGTTTTCACCAAGGTTGCCCCCACCCCTTTTCTTTTGTTTTTGTTTTTGTTTTTGTTTTTCTCTCTTTTTTTTTTCTTTTCTTTTTTTTCGAGGTGCCCTTTCGGGTTTTCACCTAAGGAACAATGGAAAAAACTCAACCATAATCGACTCAGGAGTATGAACTGAAGATTGCTGACATCAGTAAAATGCGCTTCCCTGGTAAGATTAGGCGAAGGCATTATGGACATCACTTGCCAGCTGATTAGCAAATTTCCCAATAGAAATGCAGCAAGTGACGAAAGCCAGGACTTTGGGCTTTTGAAATGAAGTCAGGTGGGGTGTTTGAAAAAAGTTGAGGCTTGAAAGCAAATTTTGATGAGAGGGGTGTGAAATAGCCTGAGATTGCATCATTTTGAAATTATTTCCAATTTTGAACGAAACTGAGGAAAATTTTGCCCCAGTTTGATTGGATTTTTTTCGTTGCATTTTCTTCATTGCATTCTTCTTACTTTTGCATTTTTCTAAAAACTAAATTTGCCCCTGTGTGGGGTTCTTTTTCCTTTTCATCTCTTTTCCAAAGATAAATTTGCCCCAGTGTGGGGTTTTTCTTTCCTTTCTGATCATTTTCAAAATGAATTTGCCCCAGTGTGGGGTTTGCAGTTCTCAGGGGTTGCCAAACGAAAATTATTGTTCTGATAGCTCAAAGGGGATGACTAGGGATGAAATGTTTTGATTGGAAAGGAAGATGGCCTGACTTGTGCCTCGACCCTTGCGCGATTTCCAAAAAGAAATTTGCATAATCAAATAAAGAACATCTTACACATGTCCGAGTTGATAGGTTGAGGGAATGTCTGTCCATCCATTTCTCCTTTGAACACCCAATAAGCTTTGTCAATTTGAAGCAAATTTGCCTTCGACTTCGTCTTTCATCGCTTTAGCACTTTGTTTCCTTTTCAGAAGATCGGTGGCGGACATAGGTCATGCTTATGACATTCGGCTGTTTTTCATCAATCATTGGTAACCCTACTCTGACCAATCAGCTTCGAGCTTGGCAGGGGAGGAATTTTTATCAATGAAGGGATCTTGGCCTTTTCCATGAAGGTTTTTCCAAGGGATGGATTTTCAATGGAGGGATTTCAATGAAGCAAGTTTTATAAGGGATTTCTGTATGAAGGGATTTTCAATGAAGGTTTTTCAAGGAAGGGAGTTTTAATGCAGGGATTTTTAAATGAAGGGATTTTCAATGTGCGGCTTCATCGAATTCCAGAACAGTGATATTCAGAGGGTCAAATAATTTCAACTTTGGCCATCTTAAAAGAATTTAAAAGAATCAAGACAATAATCAAATCAAGCAAATTATGCATTTCATGCAACTCCAAATCAAAGTGTAAACAAGATAAACTCAATTGCAAAAGATGCTTTCATTAAACTATTCACATACGCAAAAAACAGCTTTTGTGAAATTTAGTAAATAACAACCCCTAGATTTACCAAAATTCCCCTCGAGAGGGAAAATACTCGGCCAACCATAATTACAACGTGCCTTCAAGATTCTCAGATTTCGTCACTGGAGGTGGATGCCTCTAAAGTGTCTTCATGTTTGGGAAAGGGGTTTGTGCTTACGCTTGGTCCTTGTCCACCCTTTCCTCTTAGCACTATTTCTCCAGCCTCGATCATGTCTTGGATCTGGTGCCTAAGTACTTTGCAATTGGCGGTTGAATGGCCAGGTGCTTCTGAATGATAAGCGCAAGTGTACTGTGGATTGTATCCGCCAGGGATGCCATGAGGGTAAGGCGGAGGGGGAATGACGTCGATTTTACCAGCGGCTTTTAATTGTTCATACAATTGGTCCAGAGGCTTGCCAAGATTAGTAAAAATGCGATGGCGATTTTGCCTTTGAGGTTCAGTGGGTTGAGGGTAGTTGTAGGTGAGTCCATTTGGTGGAGGAAGTTGTTGATTGTAAGGGGGTCGGGGTCGTATTTGTTGAAAATTAGGTTGAGTTATTTGAAAAGGGACTACAGGTGGATTAGGATAGCTTGGGCGAGGTCGAGGGTGGTGGATATTGGCGTAATAAACAGGATGAGAGTTTGGATAATGGGGGTAAGGGTTGGAGTAGGTAGGGTATCGTCGAAATCTGGGTTTTGGGGTAGGGTTTTGATCCCAAACAAAAGCAGTTTCCCCCTCTTGCTTTTTGAATTGTTGCTTCTTCCCATTACTACTTTGGCTTTGCAAAACTTCCACTTGAGTTTTCAGGGCAGACACATTAACAATCTTTCCAGCCTTCACGAAGTCATCATATTCTTCCAGTTTATTGACAATAGCAGCAAATGAGCATCCAGTCATGCGGAAAATTTCTTCAAAGTGCGGCGGATCATGTGCCTTAATGAAAGTGCGAATGATTTCGTCTTCAGTCATCGGTGGCTCGACTTTTGCAGCTATCTTTCTCCACCTCTTGGCATAAGTCTTGTGATCCTCGGAGGGTTTTCTTTTCGTTCCTTCCAATGTGGTTCGCGTCGGAGCCAACTCGCAATTATACTCGTACTGCCTTACAAAAGCGTTGGACAAGTCAAACCAGGTCTTCGCTTCTTCGGGTTTCAGCTTGGAATACCAGTCGAGTGCATCCCCCTCCAGACTTTCTGGGAATAGCCTCAAAGGCAGATTTTCATCATCTGTTGGCCTACCCAACTTGTTGGCGAACAATCTGAGGTGTGTCTTGGGATTGCCCGTCCCATCATACTTGTTAAACTTCGGAGTTTTGAACCCCTCAGGCAATTGCACATTCGGGAAAAGGCAAAGCTCATCGTAATCCAAGACTCCTTGTTTGTTCAACCCCTGACTTTTCTTTATAAACTCATCGAAACGGTCCAGGCGTTTGAGAAGCTTTATATCAACGGGAGCGGAAGATTCCCCAATTTCTGCCTTGGTTTGAACAATATGGTCTGGTAGGAATGGCTCAGCAACAGAGTGATAAAAGGTATGCGGCTTAGGAGGTATATTCGAAGTGATTTGGGGCTGTGGGCCTTGCATGTAAGTAGGGAAGAATGAAGGATCAGGAGGGCAAGTGTATGGCAAACGTATGGTGGGATAGGTGAAAGTTCCTTCGGGTGGAATAATGAAGGGTGGAGTAAAAGTAGTTTGGGTCGTGGCTATGCCAAACGATTCTGGCTCCGGCTGACTGTCGGGTTCAGGCTCAGGTTGAACTCCACTACTGATAAGCTCATCGATTAATTTCTTTTGGACGGCCATTTCAGTTGCCATTTCACCAAACTTCATAAGCATCTCGGTCAGTTGGACCCCCAAACTTGCAGTCTCAGGTTGAGCTGTAGTAGCAGACCTATCCGACTGTTCCGGTTGTGAACTCATGTTTACACGATTCCTCTGGGCTTGACTGCGGGATCGCGTTATGATGGGGCTTCGACGAGAAGCTATGTTTAAAATTACCTGAAAATTTTGAAAGATTGCCTTTAGATTTAGCCGTCGCTTAATTATTCCAAAGAAAATAAAGAAAAGGAAAAGAAAAAGGCAAGAGTTAGTAGATATCCAGAAAACTCGGATGCATGTCCTATGGGGGAACCCTTTTATGCCAAGGGTAGGCCTAGCATGAAAATGCAATCCTCCAGAGCAGGCACTATACAATACCTGACGGATCCAATCAGCTCATGGAGTGAAAAATAATTTTGAAAGAATTTGGTCAATTGGGGTGACGAGAGATATTTATCAAAATGAGGTCAACGTCCGAATGGATGGATCACTTTTGATCGGTACAAGATTTTGCAAAAACGCACGGGTTTGACCTTGACGAACTTCCTATCGAAGAGATTGGAATTCGTTGATAAAATTTCTCAGTGAATTACGGGTCAAAACCCTAATTGATCAAGTGATTGGATGCAATGGACGGTTTTCTTCAAAATTAACTAGATTTCCCAATTTGGAATTTGACAATGAAACCCTAATAGGGCAAATGGGTTGAATGAAATTGACAATTTATTTAAAATCGACCGAATTACCCTAAAAAGGGAAACAGGTCAAATGAATTGAATGAAATTCAATTTATCCAAAATTAATCAGATCACCCTAAAAAGGGTAAGTTGATCAAATAGATTGAACGAAACTTGATTTATTCAAAATCAGCTCGGTTGCCAAAAAAATGGGTGAATTGGCCAAATGAATGAAATTGAATTAGTGACTTGTTCAAAAATCGGCCGAACGACCCTAAAAAGGGTAAATCGGTCAAATGAATCGACGATTTATTCAAAATCGACCAGGTGACCCTAAAAGGGTAAATTGGTCAAATGAATTGATGATTTATTGAAGGAGTTGGCAAAATGGATTGGTTGAATTGTCCGGCCATTGGTTATTTCAAAATTATTGAAGTGCATTAGTCTATGACCTTCTAAAAATCAAATTTTGGCCTCAATTTATCATCTCAACCATGAGGAATCATTTGTGAATTTTCTTCAAATTAATGTCCTTTACGCAAAGGATTTTTACCAATTTTGATAAAAATGGCCAAAAAGTGATTATTAGATGCTCATATTCCAAAGATCACTCTATGAAAATGATCGGATCCTACCTTACCTTGTGCACTACCCCTTTGGATGGTACAAAAATGTAAACGTGCAAGTCTCACTGGATTAAGTATCCGAGACACAAGGTGGCTTATTCCTAAACACGGGATTCCCTATGTGGCATTCCCTTTCTATGGTTTATGCATGATGCCATTTTATTAAAGCAGTAAAATATGCAATCCGAAATGAAACATGACCTAAAAGGACCTTTTATACGCCAAGGTAGGCTTAGAATGCCATGCAATTATTAATCTATGAATGCAATATACCAAAATCTTTAAACGTGCAATAACCTATCTACGAGGGTAGGTTCTAAAAGAAGGTCATACCAGACCTCTTATTTGCTAGGGTTTGTGAATGCAATGGGGACACAAAACCAAGAAAGGTTAGCTCAGCCAGATAAATACACATAACACATTGTGGCAACGAAATCAGCACAAAGAAATAAAGCGATAAAAGGGAGAAAGGGGTTGGACCCCTCCCCTCGTGAATAGTGTCCCTAATAGGGTAAGGTCGACTCTACCCTAGGCAAGCTAAAATGGATGCATGAGGGTAGGGTTCACTAATGCATCTAGACTCGATAAGTCATAGGTCCCCGAGCCTTCAGACTTGGAAACCAAGGGTCATCACTCCCAAGGTTCCTTGTCGGTGGCTCGAGCGATTCCCCAGACGTTGCTACGCACACGTCGTGTTACGGCTACCCGTCTGGGCGAATCTAAAAAATCCTCAACCTTCGACT